>NC_085046.1:54265669-54485669 GCF_963662255.1 Cinclus cinclus
ATGCAGAGCAGGAGCAGCCCCAGGACGAGCCTGGCGAGGCAGCAGCAGCAGCAGCAGCAGCAGCAGCAGGAGAAGGCCCCTCTGCCCAAGGCTGCAGCCGCAGCCGTCGTGCTCCTGGCCGGGACACGGACAGCGTGCCCAAGGAGCGCCGGCGCCCCACAAAGAGGAAGGCCTCTAGACCTCAGGACTCTCCCCAGCCCCCAAAAAGGCCGTCCCGCCAGTGCAAGCCCAAGCCAAGGCCCCTTGATTGTAGGAAGTAGGAGTAGATGTAGGAGTAAAGAATCAATGTTAGGAGTTGGAAATTGTTTTTAGAAGTAGGAAATAAATGGTAGAGTTAGGAAATCAATTGTAGAAGTAGGAAATAAATTGTTGTTTCTCTGACACAGTCTCAGAGTGTGGCTTTCTCGGCCTTCTCCTGTTGCCTTTTCCCTCTGCCCTCAAATGCCAATGTGGGCGGCAACTGGGAGGGGAGGGGATAGGAACATTGTAGCCACAGGGGCCCAGAGGAGCCCTGGCAGGGGCCTGGGCCCAGTGCTACAGGAAGACAAGAAGCAGCCCCCAGGCCAAGCTTGGGACCCAGCCTGGGAGTCTGGAAAGCTTCCTGCTCTCAACTGCAGGGCAGGACAGGCCATCTTCATGGGGCATGAGCTGCAGGCAGCAAGCGAGCTAAAAGGGACAGAAGGAGCCCTCAGCTGGGGTCACAGTCAGTGCTGCAGAGGAAAGCAAAGCTTCTCGGGATCCAGAGCCAATGTGGCCTGAGGGAAAGTTCCTTCTTGACCCCAGGGCTACTGATTGGCCGTGTTGAAAAGGGGCTCTGGAATGAAGGCAGCCAGTGGAAACACCGGTCGCCTTGGAGAACCACATGCCATCCTGCCTGTTCAGCAGAGTCAGCTGCACAGGACAACCCAGGGTCTGCCAGGCCAAGTGCCAGTGGCACAATAGGTAGAGTCTGCAAGGATGCTCCAGGAAGTCCCTGATGCAAAGAGATGGAGACATGCTTCGTTGGTGTGGCTAGCTTTTAGCTGTCAGAATAAACCAAAACTCTTGTAGGGATCTTCAGAAGATCCCGCCCTTCAAAATGACAATGGCCTGCACCGAGAGAGGGGCCAGCTTCCAGTTTGATGCCGCCCTGAGCACTGAAGGGGATGAGTGGAGGGAAAGAGCCAAGAGGAAGGATGGATTTGAACAAATCCACAGGATTCCTGCCAAGCCATTGAAGCCTAAGTGCAGATGTATCCTTGGCCAAGGAAATGAGTGACTTGAGATGGCAACAAGTCAGATGTGTACAGGCGAGAAACGCAAGCCCTCTATTTAAGGAGGGTTCCGAACAATCAAGAGAGCTTTTGTCACGTGGATCACCGAGGGTTGTGTGTCTGTCTCCAGCCAGGACCGCGGTTACCGTTCTACTCAACGACAGCAGAGATTTTCTCCCCGTTTTGGACCGTTTTTGGTTTGCCCAAAAGGGTGCTTGATGCTTCTTTTTCAGTTCTCTCTCCATCGTCAACTTGATGTTTCAATGGGATGAGGAGAGCAACAGCGGGTTGCAAGGGTCACTGAGCTAAGGACCACACCATCGTGCCCGTCAACAGCGATCCAATGGGGCTGTGGAGAAGAAAAGAAATGGGAATTGAAAAGCAACCTGGCAAGAAGTTGATGCGGAGACTGGCAGGAGATGTCAGCATGTGCTCGCCTGTCCGAGTGGCGCAGGCGAGCAGCACTGAGAATAGAGAAGAAGGGCTGTCATGTCACGGGATTTAAAGCAGCCAAGCCACGTGCCGGATGTACACAGAAGCCTCCCGTGCCAAAAGTGGGAAACTAGCAGGTAATGTGCTTCTAGAGGAGAAATGCTGGGACTGAGGTGGCCAAATGATTATAAAATCTGAGGCAAGAAAGAGGGAATGATGGCATGGCCCACGTACCCCATGTTTTCTCCTGAGGCCGTGGACTTGCAGGGGCTAAAGGCCCGCTCTGGCAGATTTGGAAGGCAGTCAAGGCAGCCAGGCAAGGGCAGTGACATCAGCGTGACATCAGCGGCCCACAAACCGCATGGGTGGCAACCTCAGTGAGCAAAGCATTGTGACCTCACATCCCTCACTGCTTATGTTTGGGCACAGACAGAGCTGGGCTCAGACCGGCTCGCGCCTGGACTCCTGGCAAGCGTGCCTGCGAGGACTGGAAGCCCGCGAGGTCCTTGGGAGCTGCTGTGGGCAAGTCTGGGTTGTGATTCCCATGCCTTTGCCTGTTTCCTTAGCCATACGTGGTTGAGGAAGCCAAGCAGTGTGAGCGGTGCTTGCGGCGGCACAGGTGAGCGGTGCAGGAAAGGACTACGGGGTGGCCGTGGGCTGGGCGATGGTGTCTGGGGAGCTGTGAGTGTGTGGTGTCCTTCTTGAGGGGCCTGGGCGCTCCTTTGAGCCGCCCATCTCCCTGGGACAGCAAGTGACCTGTTTTGCAGCGTGTCACACCAGCAGGAGGGAGCAGCTGCTGTGCCCAGCTCTGCTGCAAGCCACAAGCATGGCCACGGAGACAGACTGGAACTGCCCCATCTGCCGTGACGGTCCCGGTGAAAAGGCTTCTGTAACACCGTGCGTCCACCAGTTCTGCCTGGGCTGCATTGTGCGCTGGGTCAAGACCAAGCCATTGTGCCCCCTGTGCAGGCAGCCTATCAAGAGCATCGTTTACTCTGTTCGGTCGGAGGAAGACTTTCTGGAGATAGCTCTCCCAAGCTCCTCAGACTCATGGGCTGCTGGTCACCAGGATGAGCAGGGGGCTGCGGAGCGCATGCCCAGCACCTATGTCGCTGGCTTCCCAGCTGAGCTCTGGGCTGGCATTTTCCAGGACTGCTCAGAAATCCTGGAGCCCCTGCTGCCCTGGCTGAACCAGGAGCTTTCGCAGCTGCTCAGGACCCACTGGTGGGAGGTGGCTCTGGCACAGAGTGTGGTCGTAGCCAATTTGTGCTACTATGGGCTGAGGCAGGAGGCCTTGGTCCAGGAGCTGCAAGGCCTGCTGCAGGAGCAGACGGTGGCATTTGTGCGCCGGCTCATTGACACTGCTGCTGACAGGTGCAGTGATGAGATCCTGCGGCGGATGAACCTCCTGAACTCCCATGCTCAGGAGGAAGAGGAGCAGGAGCAGGAGGAAGAGGAGGAGGGTCCCAAAGGCATCACTGCCTCCCTCCAGGGGACTCTCACCCCCATGGTGGCCTCCTCCCACAGCCCTATGGTCTCCAATGTGGAAGCAGACACTGGAACATTGGAAGCCACGCTGCGTGAGGGGCCCAGCCGCTCTCCATCCATGCCCGTCCATGCAGAGCGGGAGCAGCCCCAGGACGAGCCTGGCGAGGCAGCAGCAGCAGCAGCAGCAGCAGCAGCAGGAGAAGGCCCCTCTGCCCAAGGCTGCAGCCGCAGCCGTCGTGCTCCTGGCCGGGACACGGACAGCGTGCCCAAGGAGCGCCGGCGCCCCGCAAAGAGGAAGGCCTCTAGACCTCAGGACTCTCCCCAGCCCCCAAAAAGGCCGTCCCGCCAGCGCAAGCCCAAGCCAAGGCCCCTTGATTGTGGGAAGTAGGAGTAGATGTAGGAGTAAAGAATCAATGTTAGGAGTTGGAAATTGTTTTTAGAAGTAGGAAATAAATGGTAGAGTTAGGAAATCAATTGTAGAAGTAGGAAATAAATTGTTGTTTCTCTGACACAGTCTCAGAGTGTGGCTTTCTCGGCCTTCTCCTGTTGCCTTTTCCCTCTGCCCTCAAATGCCAATGTGGGCGGCAACTGGGAGGGGAGGGGATAGGAACATTGTAGCCACAGGGGCCCAGAGGAGCCCTGGCAGGGGCCTGTGCCCAGTGCTACAGGAAGACAAGAAGCAGCCCCCAGGCAGGCCAAGCTTGGGACCCAGCCTGGGAGTCTGGAAAGCTTCCTGCTCTCAACTGCAGGGCAGGACAGGCCATCTTCATGGGGCATGAGCTGCAGGCAGCAAGCGAGCTAAAAGGGACAGAAGGAGCCCTCAGCTGGGGTCACAGTCAGTGCTGCAGAGGAAAGCAAAACTTCTCGGGATCCAGAGCCAATGTGGCCTGAGGGAAAGTTCCTTCTTGACCCCAGGGCTACTGATTGGCCGTGTTGAAAAGGGGCTCTGGAATGAAGGCAGCCAGTGGAAACACCGGTCGCCTTGGAGAACCACATGCCATCCTGCCTGTTCAGCAGAGTCAGCTGCACAGGACAACCCAGGGTCTGCCAGGCCAAGTGCCAGTGGCACAATAGGTAGAGTCTGCAAGGATGCTCCAGGAAGTCCCTGATGCAAAGAGATGGAGACATGCTTCGTTGGTGTGGCTAGCTTTTAGCTGTCAGAATAAACCAAAACTCTTGTAGGGATCTTCAGAAGATCCCGCCCTTCAAAATGACAATGGCCTGCACCGAGAGAGGGGCCAGCTTCCAGTTTGATGCCGCCCTGAGCACTGAAGGGGATGAGTGGAGGGAAAGAGCCAAGAGGAAGGATGGATTTGAACAAATCCACAGGATTCCTGCCAAGCCATTGAAGCCTAAGTGCAGATGTATCCTTGGCCAAGGAAATGAGTGACTTGAGATGGCAACAAGTCAGATGTGTACAGGCGAGAAACGCAAGCCCTCTATTTAAGGAGGGTTCCGAACAATCAAGAGAGCTTTTGTCACGTGGATCACCGAGGGTTGTGTGTCTGTCTCCAGCCTGGACTGTGGTTACCGTTCTACTCAACGACAGCAGAGATTTTCTCCCCGTTTTGGACCGTTTTTGGTTTGCCCAAAAGGGTGCTTGATGCTTCTTTTTCAGTTCTCTCTCCATCGTCAACTTGATGTTTCAATGGGATGAGGAGAGCAACAGCGGGTTGCAAGGGTCACTGAGCTAAGGACCACACCATCTTGCCCGTCAACAGCGATCCAATGGGGCTGTGGAGAAGAAAAGAAATGGGAATTGAAAAGCAACCTGGCAAGAAGTTGATGCGGAGACTGGCAGGAGATGTCAGCATGTGCTCGCCTGTCCGAGTGGCGCAGGCGAGCAGCACTGAGAATAGAGAAGAAGGGCTGTCATGTCACGGGATTTAAAGCAGCCAAGCCACGTGCCGGATGTACACAGAAGCCTCCCGTGCCAAAAGTGGGAAACTAGCAGGTAATGTGCTTCTAGAGGAGAAATGCTGGGACTGAGGTGGCCAAATGATTATAAAATCTGAGGCAAGAAAGAGGGAATGATGGCATGGCCCACGTACCCCATGTTTTCTCCTGAGGCCGTGGACTTGCAGGGGCTAAAGGCCCGCTCTGGCAGATTTGGAAGGCAGTCAAGGCAGCCAGGCGAGAGCAGTGACATCAGCGTGACATCAGCGGCCCACAAACCGCATGGGTGGCAACCTCAGTGAGCAAAGCATTGTGACCTCACATCCCTCACTGCTTATGTTTGGGCACAGACAGAGCTGGGCTCAGACCGGCTCGCGCCTGGACTCCTGGCAAGCGTGCCTGCGAGGACTGGAAGCCCGCGAGGTCCTTGGGAGCTGCTGTGGGCAAGTCTGGGTTGTGATTCCCACGCCTTTGCCTGTTTCCTTAGCCATACGTGGTTGAGGAAGCCAAGCAGTGTGAGCGGTGCTTGCGGCGGCACAGGTGAGCGGTGCAGGAAAGGACTACGGGGTGGCCGTGGGCTGGGCGATGGTGTCTGGGGAGCTGTGAGTGTGTGGTGTCCTTCTTGAGGGGCCTGGGTGCTCCTTTGAGCCGCCCATCTCCCTGGGACAGCAAGTGACCTGTTTTGCAGCGTGTCACACCAGCAGGAGGGAGCAGCTGCTGTGCCCAGCTCTGCTGCAAGCCACAAGCATGGCCACGGAGACAGACTGGAACTGCCCCATCTGCCGTGACGGTCCCGGTGAAAAGGCTTCTGTAACACCGTGCGTCCACCAGTTCTGCCTGGGCTGCATTGTGCGCTGGGTCAAGACCAAGCCATTGTGCCCCCTGTGCAGGCAGCCTATCAAGAGCATCGTTTACTCTGTTCGGTCGGAGGAAGACTTTCTGGAGATAGCTCTCCCAAGCTCCTCAGACTCATGGGCTGCTGGTCACCAGGATGAGCAGGGGGCTGCGGAGCGCATGCCCAGCACCTATGTAGCTGGCTTCCCAGCTGAGCTCTGGGCTGGCATTTTCCAGGACTGCTCAGAAATCCTGGAGCCCCTGCTGCCCTGGCTGAACCAGGAGCTTTCGCAGCTGCTCAGGACCCACTGGTGGGAGGTGTCTCTGGCACAGAGTGTGGTCGTAGCCAATTTGTGCAACTATGGGCTGAGGCAGGAGGCCTTGGTCCAGGAGCTGCAAGCCCTGCTGCAGGAGCAGACGGTGGCATTTGTGCGCCGGCTCATTGACACTGCTGCTGACAGGTGCAGTGATGAGATCCTGCGGCGGATGAACCTCCTGAACTCCCATGCTCAGGAGGAAGAGGAGCAGGAGCAGGAGCAGGAGGAAGAGGAGGAGGGTCCCAAAGGCATCACTGCCTCCCTCCAGGGGACTCTCACCCCCATGGTGGCCTCCTCCCACAGCCCTATGGTCTCCAATGTGGAAGCAGACACTGGAACATTGGAAGCCACGCTGCGTGAGGGGCCCAGCCGCTCTCCATCCATGCCTGTCCATGCAGAGCGGGAGCAGCCCCAGGACGAGCCTGGCGAGGCAGCAGCAGCAGCAGCAGCAGCAGCAGCAGCAGCAGCAGGAGAAGGCCCCTCTGCCCAAGGCTGCAGCCGCAGCCGTCGTGCTCCTGGCCGGGACACGGACAGTGTGCCCAAGGAGCGCAGGCGCCCCACAAAGAGGAAGGCCTCTAGACCTCAGGACTCTCCCCAGCCCCCAAAAAGGCCGTCCCGCCAGCGCAAGCCCAAGCCAAGGCTCCTTGATTGTAGGAAGTAGGAGTAGATGTAGGAGTAAAGAATCAATGTTAGGAGTTGGAAATTGTTTTTAGAAGTAGGAAATAAATGGTAGAGTTAGGAAATCAATTGTAGAAGTAGGAAATAAATTGTTGTTTCTCTGACACAGTCTCAGAGTGTGGCTTTCTCGGCCGTCTCCTGTTGCCTTTTCCCTCTGCCCTCAAATGCCAATGTGGGCGGCAACTGGGAGGGGAGGGGATAGGAACATTGTAGCCACAGGGGCCCAGAGGAGCCCTGGCAGGGGCCTGTGCCCAGTGCTACAGGAAGACAAGAAGCAGCCCCCAGGCAGGCCAAGCTTGGGACCCAGCCTGGGAGTCTGGAAAGCTTCCTGCTCTCAACTGCAGGGCAGGACAGGCCATCTTCATGGGGCATGAGCTGCAGGCAGCAAGCGAGCTAAAAGGGACAGAAGGAGCCCTCAGCTGGGGTCACAGTCAGTGCTGCAGAGGAAAGCAAAACTTCTCGGGATCCAGAGCCAATGTGGCCTGAGGGAAAGTTCCTTCTTGACCCCAGGGCTACTGATTGGCCGTGTTGAAAAGGGGCTCTGGAATGAAGGCAGCCAGTGGAAACACTGGTCGCCTTGGAGAACCACATGCCATCCTGCCTGTTCAGCAGAGTCAGCTGCACAGGACAACCCAGGGTCTGCCCGGCCAAGTGCCAGTGGCCCAATAGGTAGAGTCTGCAAGGATGCTCCAGGAAGTCCCTGATGCAAAGAGATGGAGAGATGCTTCGTTGGTGTGGCTAGCTTTTAGCTGTCAGAATAAACCAAAACTCTTGTAGGGATCTTCAGAAGATCCCGCCCTTCAAAATGACAATGGCCTGCACCGAGAGAGGGGCCAGCTTCCAGTTTGATGCCGCCCTGAGCACTGAAGGGGATGAGTGGAGGGAAAGAGCCAAGAGGAAGGATGGATTTGAACAAATCCACAGGATTCCTGCCAAGCCATTGAAGCCTAAGTGCAGATGTATCCTTGGCCAAGGAAATGAGTGACTTGAGATGGCGACAAGTCAGATGTGTACAGGCGAGAAACGCAAGCCCTCTATTTAAGGAGGGTTCCGAACAATCAAGAGAGCTTTTGTCACGTGGATCACCGAGGGTTGTGTGTCTGTCTCCAGCCAGGACCGCGGTTACCGTTCTACTCAACGACAGCAGAGATTTTCTCCCCGTTTTGGACCGTTTTTGGTTTGCCCAAAAGGGTGCTTGATGCTTCTTTTTCAGTTCTCTCTCCATCGTCAACTTGATGTTTCAATGGGATGAGGAGAGCAACAGCGGGTTGCAAGGGTCACTGAGCTAAGGACCACACCATCGTGCCCGTCAACAGCTATCCAATGGGGCTGTGGAGAAGAAAAGAAATGGGAATTGAAAAGCAACCTGGCAAGAAGTTGATGCGGAGACTGGCAGGAGATGTCAGCATGTGCTCGCCTGTCCGAGTGGCGCAGGCGAGCAGCACTGAGAATAGAGAAGAAGGGCTGTCATGTCACGGGATTTAAAGCAGCCAAGCCACGTGCCGGATGTACACAGAAGCCTCCCGTGCCAAAAGTGGGAAACTAGCAGGTAATGTGCTTCTAGAGGAGAAATGCTGGGACTGAGGTGGCCAAATGATTATAAAATCTGAGGCAAGAAAGAGGGAATGATGGCATGGCCCACGTACCCCATGTTTTCTCCTGAGGCCGTGTACTTGCAGGGGCTAAAGGCCCGCTCTGGCAGATTTGGAAGGCAGTCAAGGCAGCCAGGCGAGAGCAGTGACATCAGCGTGACATCAGCGGCCCACAAACCGCATGGGTGGCAACCTCAGTGAGCAAAGCATTGTGAACTCACATCCCTCACTGCTTATGTTTGGGCACAGACAGAGCTGGGCTCAGACCGGCTCGCGCCTGCACTCCTGGCAAGCGTGCCTGCGAGGACTGGAAGCCCGCGAGGTCCTTGGGAGCTGCTGTGGGCAAGTCTGGGTTGTGATTCCCACGCCTTTGCCTGTTTCCTTAGCCATACGTGGTTGAGGAAGCCAAGCAGTGTGAGCGGTGCTTGCGGCGGCACAGGTGAGCGGTGCAGGAAAGGACTACGGGGTGGCCGTGGGCTGGGCGATGGTGTCTGGGGAGCTGTGAGTGTGTGGTGTCCTTCTTGAGGGGCCTGGGCGCTCCTTTGAGCCGCCCATCTCCCTGGGACAGCAAGTGACCTGTTTTGCAGCGTGTCACACCAGCAGGAGGGAGCAGCTGCTGTGCCCAGCTCTGCTGCAAGCCACAAGCATGGCCACGGAGACAGACTGGAACTGCCCCATCTGCCGTGACGGTCCCGGTGAAAAGGCTTCTGTAACACCGTGCGTCCACCAGTTCTGCCTGGGCTGCATTGTGCGCTGGGTCAAGACCAAGCCATTGTGCCCCCTGTGCAGGCAGCCTATCAAGAGCATCGTTTACTCTGTTTGGTCGGAGGAAGACTTTCTGGAGATAGCTCTCCCAAGCTCCTCAGACTCATGGGCTGCTGGTCACCAGGATGAGCAGGGGGCTGCGGAGCGCATGCCCAGCACCTATGTAGCTGGCTTCCCAGCTGAGCTCTGGGCTGGCATTTTCCAGGACTGCTCAGAAATCCTGGAGCCCCTGCTGCCCTGGCTGAACCAGGAGCTTTCGCAGCTGCTCAGGACCCACTGGTGGGAGGTGGCTCTGGCACAGAGTGTGGTCGTAGCCAATTTGTGCAACTATGGGCTGAGGCAGGAGGCCTTGGTCCAGGAGCTGCAAGGCCTGCTGCAGGAGCAGACGGTGGCATTTGTGCGCCGGCTCATTGACACTGCTGCTGACAGGTGCAGTGATGAGATCCTGCGGCGGATGAACCTCCTGAACTCCCATGCTGAGGAGGAAGAGGAGCAGGAGCAGGAGCAGGAGGAAGAGGAGGAGGGTCCCAAAGGCATCACTGCCTCCCTCCAGGGGACTCTCACCCCCATGGTGGCCTCCTCCCACAGCCCTATGGTCTCCAATGTGGAAGCAGACACTGGAACATTGGAAGCCACGCTGCGTGAGGGGCCCAGCCGCTCTCCATCCATGCCCGTCCATGCAGAGCGGGAGCAGCCCCAGGACGAGCCTGGCGAGGCAGCAGCAGCAGCAGCAGCAGCAGCAGCAGCAGCAGCAGCAGGAGAAGGCCCCTCTGCCCAAGGCTGCAGCCGCAGCCGTCATGCTTCTGGCCGGGACACGGACAGAGTGCCCAAGGAGCGCCGGCGCCCCACAAAGAGGAAGGCCTCTAGACCTCAGGACTCTCCCCAGCCCCCAAAAAGGCCGTCCCGCCAGCGCAAGCCCAAGCCAAGGCCCCTTGATTGTAGGAAGTAGGAGTAGATGTACGAGTAAAGAATCAATGTTAGGAGTTGGAAATTGTTTTTAGAAGTAGGAAATAAATGGTAGAGTTAGGAAATCAATTGTAGAAGTAGGAAATAAATTGTTGTTTCTCTGACACAGTCTCAGAGTGTGGCTTTCTCGGCCTTCTCCTGTTGCCTTTTCCCTCTGCCCTCAAATGCCAATGTGGGTGGCAACTGGGAGGGGAGGGGATAGCAACATTGTAGCCACAGGGGCCCAGAGGAGCCCTGGCAGGGGCCTGTGCCCAGCGCTACAGGAAGACAAGAAGCAGCCCCCAGGCAGGCCAAGCTTGGGACCCAGCCTGGGAGTCTGGAAAGCTTCCTGCTCTCAACTGCAGGGCAGGACAGGCCATCTTCATGGGGCATGAGCTGCAGGCAGCAAGCGAGCTAAAAGGGACAGAAGGAGCCCTCAGCTGGGGTCACAGTCAGTGCTGCAGAGGAAAGCAAAACTTCTCGGGATCCAGAGCCAATGTGGCCTGAGGGAAAGTTCCTTCTTGACCCCAGGGCTACTGATTGGCCGTGTTGAAAAGGGGCTCTGGAATGAAGGCAGCCAGTGGAAACACCGGTCGCCTTGGAGAACCACATGCCATCCTGCCTGTTCAGCAGAGTCTGCTGCACAGGACAACCCAGGGTCTGCCAGGCCAAGTGCCAGTGGCCCAATAGGTAGAGTCTGCAAGGATGCTCCAGGAAGTCCCTGATGCAAAGAGATGGAGAGATGCTTCGTTGGTGTGGCTAGCTTTTAGCTGTCAGAATAAACCAAAACTCTTCTGGGGATCTTCAGAAGATCCCGCCCTTCAAAATGACAATGGCCTGCACCGAGAGAGGGGCCAGCTTCCAGTTTGATGCCGCCCTGAGCACTGAAGGGGATGAGTGGAGGGAAAGAGCCAAGAGGAAGGATGGATTTGAACAAATCCACAGGATTCCTGCCAAGCCATTGAAGCCTAAGTGTAGATGTATCCTTGGCCAAGGAAATGAGTGACTTGAGATGGCAACAAGTCAGATGTGTACAGGCGAGAAACGCAAGGCCTCTATTTAAGGAGGGTTCCGAACAATCAAGAGAGCTTTTGTCACGTGGATCACCGAGGGTTGTGTGTCTGTCTCCAGCCAGGACCGCGGTTACCGTTCTACTCAACGACAGCAGAGATTTTCTCCCCGTTTTGGACCGTTTTTGGTTTGCCCAAAAGGGTGCTTGATGCTTCTTTTTCAGTTCTCTCTCCATCGTCAACTTGATGTTTCAATGGGATGAGGAGAGCAACAGCGGGTTGCAAGGGTCACTGAGCTAAGGACTACACATTCGTGCCCGTCAACAGCGATCCAATGGGGCTGTGGAGAAGAAAAGAAATGGGAATAGAAAAGCAACCTGGCAAGAAGTTGATGCGGAGACTGGCAGGAGATGTCAGCATGTGCTCGCCTGTCCGAGTGGCGCAGGCGAGCAGCACTAAGAATAGAGAAGAAGGGCTGTCATGTCAGGGGATTTAAAGCAGCCAAGCCACGTGCCGGATGTACACAGAAGCCTCCCGTGCCAAAAGTGGGAAACTAGCAGGTAATGTGCTTCTAGAGGAGAAATGCTGGGACTGAGGTGGCCAAATGATTATAAAATCCAAGGCAAGAAAGAGGGAATGAGGGCATGGCCCACGTACCCCATGTTTTCTCCTGAGGCCGTGGACTTGCAGGGGCTAAAGGCCCGCTCTGGCAGATTTGGAAGGCAGTCAAGGCAGCCAGGCGAGAGCAGTGACATCAGCGTGACATCAGCGGCCCACAAACCGCATGGGTGGCAACCTCAGTGAGCAAAGCATTGTGACCTCACATCCCTCACTGCTTATGTTTGGGCACAGACAGAGCTGGGCTCAGACCGGCTCACGCCTGCACTCCTGGCAAGCGTGCCTGCGAGGACTGGAAGCCCGCGAGGTCCTTGGGAGCTGCTGTGGGCAAGTCTGGGTTGTGATTCCCACGCCTTTGCCTGTTTCCTTAGCCATACGTGGTTGAGGAAGCCAAGCAGTGTGAGCGGTGCTTGCGGCGGCACAGGTGAGCGGTGCAGGAAAGGACTACGGGGTGGCCGTGGGCTGGGCGATGGTGTCTGGGGAGCTGTGAGTGTGTGGTGTCCTTCTTGAGGGGCCTGGGCGCTCCTTTGAGCCGCCCATCTCCCTGGGACAGCAAGTGACCTGTTTTGCAGCGTGTCACACCAGCAGGAGGGAGCAGCTGCTGTGCCCAGCTCTGCTGCAAGCCACAAGCATGGCCACGGAGACAGACTGGAACTGCCCCATCTGCCGTGACGGTCCCGGTGAAAAGGCTTCTGTAACACCGTGCGTCCACCAGTTCTGCCTGGGCTGCATTGTGCGCTGGGTCAAGACCAAGCCATTGTGCCCCCTGTGCAGGCAGCCTATCAAGAGCATCGTTTACTCTGTTCGGTCGGAGGAAGACTTTCTGGAGATAGCTCTCCCAAGCTCCTCAGACTCATGGGCTGCTGGTCACCAGGATGAGCAGGGGGCTGCGGAGCGCATGCCCAGCACCTATGTAGCTGGCTTCCCAGCTGAGCTCTGGGCTGGCATTTTCCAGGACTGCTCAGAAATCCTGGAGCCCCTGCTGCCCTGGCTGAACCAGGAGCTTTCGCAGCTGCTCAGGACCCACTGGTGGGAGGTGGCTCTGGCACAGAGTGTGGTCGTAGCCAATTTGTGCTACTATGGGCTGAGGCAGGAGGCCTTGGTCCAGGAGCTGCAAGGCCTGCTGCAGGAGCAGACGGTGGCATTTGTGCGCCGGCTCATTGACACTGCTGCTGACAGGTGCAGTGATGAGATCCTGCGGCGGATGAACCTCCTGAACTCCCATGCTCAGGAGGAAGAGGAGCAGGAGCAGGAGCAGGAGGAAGAGGAGGAGGGTCCCAAAGGCATCACTGCCTCCCTCCAGGGGACTCTCACCCCCATGGTGGCCTCCTCCCACAGCCCTATGGTCTCCAATGTGGAAGCAGACACTGGAACATTGGAAGCCACGCTGCGTGAGGGGCCCAGCCGCTCTCCATCCATGCCCGTCCATGCAGAGCGGGAGCAGCCCCAGGACGAGCCTGGCGAGGCAGCAGCAGCAGCAGCAGCAGCAGCAGCAGCAGCAGGAGAAGGCCCCTCTGCCCAAGGCTGCAGCCGCAGCCGTCGTGCTCCTGGCCGGGACACGGACAGCGTGCCCAAGGAGCGCCGGCGCCCCACAAAGAGGAAGGCCTCTAGACCTCAGGACTCTCCCCAGCCCCCAAAAAGGCCGTCCCGCCAGCGCAAGCCCAAGCCAAGGCCCCTTGATTGTAGGAAGTAGGAGTAGATGTAGGAGTAAAGAATCAATGTTAGGAGTTGGAAATTGTTTTTAGAAGTAGGAAATAAATGGTAGAGTTAGGAAATCAATTGTAGAAGTAGGAAATAAATTGTTGTTTCTCTGACACAGTCTCAGAGTGTGGCTTTCTCGGCCTTCTCCTGTTGCCTTTTCCCTCTGCCCTCAAATGCCAATGTGGGCGGCAACTGGGAGGGGAGGGGATAGGAACATTGTAGCCACAGGGGCTCAGAGGAGCCCTGGCAGGGGCCTGTGCCCAGTGCTACAGGAAGACAAGAAGCAGCCCCCAGGCCAAGCTTGGGACCCAGCCTGGGAGTCTGGAAAGCTTCCTGCTCTCAACTGCAGGGCAGGACAGGCCATCTTCATGGGGCATGAGCTGCAGGCAGCAAGCGAGCTAAAAGGGACAGAAGGAGCCCTCAGCTGGGGTCACAGTCAGTGCTGCAGAGGAAAGCAAAACTTCTCGGGATCCAGAGCCAATGTGGCCTGAGGGAAAGTTCCTTCTTGACCCCAGGGCTACTGATTGGCCGTGTTGAAGAGGGGCTCTGGAATGAAGGCAGCCAGTGGAAACACCGGTCGCCTTGGAGAACCACATGCCATCCTGCCTGTTCAGCAGAGTCAGCTGCACAGGACAACCCAGGGTCTGCCAGGCCAAGTGCCAGTGGCCCAATAGGTAGAGTCTGCAAGGATGCTCCAGGAAGTCCCTGATGCAAAGAGATGGAGAGATGCTTCGTTGGTGTGGCTAGCTTTTAGCTGTCAGAATAAACCAAAACTCTTGTAGGGATCTTCAGAAGATCCCGCCCTTCAAAATGACAATGGCCTGCACCGAGAGAGGGGCCAGCTTCCAGTTTGATGCCGCCCTGAGCACTGAAGGGGATGAGTGGAGGGAAAGAGCCAAGAGGAAGGATGGATTTGAACAAATCCACAGGATTCCTGCCAAGCCATTGAAGCCTAAGTGCAGATGTATCCTTGGCCAAGGAAATGAGTGACTTGAGATGGCGACAAGTCAGATGTGTACAGGCGAGAAACGTAAGCCCTCTATTTAAGGAGGGTTCCGAACAATCAAGAGAGCTTTTGTCACGTGGATCACCGAGGGTTGTGTGTCTGTCTCCAGCCAGGACCGCGGTTACCGTTCTACTCAACGACAGCAGAGATTTTCTCCCCGTTTTGGACCGTTTTTGGTTTGCCCAAAAGGGTGCTTGATGCTTCTTTTTCAGTTCTCTCTCCATCGTCAACTTGATGTTTCAATGGGATGAGGAGAGCAACAGCGGGTTGCAAGGGTCACTGAGCTAAGGACCACACCATCGTGCCCGTCAACAGCGATCCAATGGGGCTGTGGAGAAGAAAAGAAATGGGAATTGAAAAGCAACCTGGCAAGAAGTTGATGCGGAGACTGGCAGGAGATGTCAGCATGTGCTCGCCTGTCCGAGTGGCGCAGGCGAGCAGCACTGAGAATAGAGAAGAAGGGCTGTCATGTCACGGGATTTAAAGCAGCCAAGCCACGTGCCGGATGTACACAGAAGCCTCCCGTGAAAAAAATGGGAAACTAGCAGGTAATGTGCTTCTAGAGGAGAAATGCTGGGACTGAGGTGGCCAAATGATTATAAAATCTGAGGCAAGAAAGAGGGAATGATGGCATGGCCCACGTACCCCATGTTTTCTCCTGAGGCCGTGGACTTGCAGGGGCTAAAGGCCCGCTCTGGCAGATTTGGAAGGCAGTCAAGGCAGCCAGGCGAGAGCAGTGACATCAGCGTGACATCAGCGGCCCACAAACCGCATGGGTGGCAACCTCAGTGAGCAAAGCATTGTGACCTCACATCCCTCACTGCTTATGTTTGGGCACAGACAGAGCTGGGCTCAGACCGGCTCGCGCCTGGACTCCTGGCAAGCGTGCCTGCGAGGACTGGAAGCCCGCGAGGTCCTTGGGAGCTGCTGTGGGCAAGTCTGGGTTGTGATTCCCACGCCTTTGCCTGTTTCCTTAGCCATACGTGGTTGAGGAAGCCAAGCAGTGTGAGCGGTGCTTGCGGCGGCACAGGTGAGCGGTGCAGGAAAGGACTACGGGGTGGCCGTGGGCTGGGCGATGGTGTCTGGGGAGCTGTGAGTGTGTGGTGTCCTTCTTGAGGGGCCTGGGTGCTCCTTTGAGCCGCCCATCTCCCTGGGACAGCAAGTGACCTGTTTTGCAGCGTGTCACACCAGCAGGAGGGAGCAGCTGCTGTGCCCAGCTCTGCTGCAAGCCACAAGCATGGCCACGGAGACAGACTGGAACTGCCCCATCTGCCGTGACGGTCCCGGTGAAAAGGCTTCTGTAACACCGTGCGTCCACCAGTTCTGCCTGGGCTGCATTGTGCGCTGGGTCAAGACCAAGCCATTGTGCCCCCTGTGCAGGCAGCCTATCAAGAGCATCGTTTACTCTGTTCGGTCGGAGGAAGACTTTCTGGAGATAGCTCTCCCAAGCTCCTCAGACTCATGGGCTGCTGGTCACCAGGATGAGCAGGGGGCTGCGGAGCGCATGCCCAGCACCTATGTAGCTGGCTTCCCAGCTGAGCTCTGGGCTGGCATTTTCCAGGACTGCTCAGAAATCCTGGAGCCCCTGCTGCCCTGGCTGAACCAGGAGCTTTCGCAGCTGCTCAGGACCCACTGGTGGGAGGTGTCTCTGGCACAGAGTGTGGTCGTAGCCAATTTGTGCAACTATGGGCTGAGGCAGGAGGCCTTGGTCCAGGAGCTGCAAGCCCTGCTGCAGGAGCAGACGGTGGCATTTGTGCGCCGGCTCATTGACACTGCTGCTGACAGGTGCAGTGATGAGATCCTGCGGCGGATGAACCTCCTGAACTCCCATGCTCAGGAGGAAGAGGAGCAGGAGCAGGAGCAGGAGGAAGAGGAGGAGGGTCCCAAAGGCATCACTGCCTCCCTCCAGGGGACTCTCACCCCCATGGTGGCCTCCTCCCACAGCCCTATGGTCTCCAATGTGGAAGCAGACACTGGAACATTGGAAGCCACGCTGCGTGAGGGGCCCAGCCGCTCTCCATCCATGCCTGTCCATGCAGAGCGGGAGCAGCCCCAGGACGAGCCTGGCGAGGCAGCAGCAGCAGCAGCAGCAGCAGCAGCAGCAGCAGCAGCAGGAGAAGGCCCCTCTGCCCAAGGCTGCAGCCGCAGCCGTCGTGCTCCTGGCCGGGACACGGACAGTGTGCCCAAGGAGCGCCGGCGCCCCACAAAGAGGAAGGCCTCTAGACCTCAGGACTCTCCCCAGCCCCCAAAAAGGCCGTCCCGCCAGCGCAAGCCCAAGCCAAGGCTCCTTGATTGTAGGAAGTAGGAGTAGATGTAGGAGTAAAGAATCAATGTTAGGAGTTGGAAATTGTTTTTAGAAGTAGGAAATAAATGGTAGAGTTAGGAAATCAATTGTAGAAGTAGGAAATAAATTGTTGTTTCTCTGACACAGTCTCAGAGTGTGGCTTTCTCGGCCGTCTCCTGTTGCCTTTTCCCTCTGCCCTCAAATGCCAATGTGGGCGGCAACTGGGAGGGGAGGGGATAGGAACATTGTAGCCACAGGGGCCCAGAGGAGCCCTGGCAGGGGCCTGTGCCCAGTGCTACAGGAAGACAAGAAGCAGCCCCCAGGCAGGCCAAGCTTGGGACCCAGCCTGGGAGTCTGGAAAGCTTCCTGCTCTCAACTGCAGGGCAGGACAGGCCATCTTCATGGGGCATGAGCTGCAGGCAGCAAGCGAGCTAAAAGGGACAGAAGGAGCCCTCAGCTGGGGTCACAGTCAGTGCTGCAGAGGAAAGCAAAACTTCTCGGGATCCAGAGCCAATGTGGCCTGAGGGAAAGTTCCTTCTTGACCCCAGGGCTACTGATTGGCCGTGTTGAAAAGGGGCTCTGGAATGAAGGCAGCCAGTGGAAACACCGGTCGCCTTGGAGAACCACATGCCATCCTGCCTGTTCAGCAGAGTCAGCTGCACAGGACAACCCAGGGTCTGCCCGGCCAAGTGCCAGTGGCACAATAGGTAGAGTCTGCAAGGATGCTCCAGGAAGTCCCTGATGCAAAGAGATGGAGAGATGCTTCGTTGGTGTGGCTAGCTTTTAGCTGTCAGAATAAACCAAAACTCTTCTGGGGATCTTCAGAAGATCCCGCCCTTCAAAATGACAATGGCCTGCACCGAGAGAGGGGCCAGCTTCCAGTTTGATGCCGCCCTGAGCACTGAAGGGGATGAGTGGAGGGAAAGAGCCAAGAGGAAGGATGGATTTGAACAAATCCACAGGATTCCTGCCAAGCCATTGAAGCCTAAGTGCAGATGTATCCTTGGCCAAGGAAATGAGTGACTTGAGATGGCGACAAGTCAGATGTGTACAGGCGAGAAACGCAAGCCCTCTATTTAAGGAGGGTTCCGAACAATCAAGAGAGCTTTTGTCACGTGGATCACCGAGGGTTGTGTGTCTGTCTCCAGCCAGGACCGCGGTTACCGTTCTACTCAACGACAGCAGAGATTTTCTCCCCGTTTTGGACCGTTTTTGGTTTGCCCAAAAGGGTGCTTGATGCTTCTTTTTCAGTTCTCTCTCCATCGTCAACTTGATGTTTCAATGGGATGAGGAGAGCAACAGCGGGTTGCAAGGGTCACTGAGCTAAGGACCACACCATCGTGCCCGTCAACAGCTATCCAATGGGGCTGTGGAGAAGAAAAGAAATGGGAATTGAAAAGCAACCTGGCAAGAAGTTGATGCGGAGACTGGCAGGAGATGTCAGCATGTGCTCGCCTGTCCGAGTGGCGCAGGCGAGCAGCACTGAGAATAGAGAAGAAGGGCTGTCATGTCACGGGATTTAAAGCAGCCAAGCCACGTGCCGGATGTACACAGAAGCCTCCCGTGCCAAAAGTGGGAAACTAGCAGGTAATGTGCTTCTAGAGGAGAAATGCTGGGACTGAGGTGGCCAAATGATTATAAAATCTGAGGCAAGAAAGAGGGAATGATGGCATGGCCCACGTACCCCATGTTTTCTCCTGAGGCCGTGTACTTGCAGGGGCTAAAGGCCCGCTCTGGCAGATTTGGAAGGCAGTCAAGGCAGCCAGGCGAGAGCAGTGACATCAGCGTGACATCAGCGGCCCACAAACCGCATGGGTGGCAACCTCAGTGAGCAAAGCATTGTGACCTCACATCCCTCACTGCTTATGTTTGGGCACAGACAGAGCTGGGCTCAGACCGGCTCGCGCCTGCACTCCTGGCAAGCGTGCCTGCGAGGACTGGAAGCCCGCGAGGTCCTTGGGAGCTGCTGTGGGCAAGTCTGGGTTGTGATTCCCACGCCTTTGCCTGTTTCCTTAGCCATACGTGGTTGAGGAAGCCAAGCAGTGTGAGCGGTGCTTGCGGCGGCACAGGTGAGCGGTGCAGGAAAGGACTACGGGGTGGCCGTGGGCTGGGCGATGGTGTCTGGGGAGCTGTGAGTGTGTGGTGTCCTTCTTGAGGGGCCTGGGCGCTCCTTTGAGCCGCCCATCTCCCTGGGACAGCAAGTGACCTGTTTTGCAGCGTGTCACACCAGCAGGAGGGAGCAGCTGCTGTGCCCAGCTCTGCTGCAAGCCACAAGCATGGCCACGGAGACAGACTGGAACTGCCCCATCTGCCGTGACGGTCCCGGTGAAAAGGCTTCTGTAACACCGTGCGTCCACCAGTTCTGCCTGGGCTGCATTGTGCGCTGGGTCAAGACCAAGCCATTGTGCCCCCTGTGCAGGCAGCCTATCAAGAGCATCGTTTACTCTGTTCGGTCGGAGGAAGACTTTCTGGAGATAGCTCTCCCAAGCTCCTCAGACTCATGGGCTGCTGGTCACCAGGATGAGCAGGGGGCTGCGGAGCGCATGCCCAGCACCTATGTAGCTGGCTTCCCAGCTGAGCTCTGGGCTGGCATTTTCCAGGACTGCTCAGAAATCCTGGAGCCCCTGCTGCCCTGGCTGAACCAGGAGCTTTCGCAGCTGCTCAGGACCCACTGGTGGGAGGTGGCTCTGGCACAGAGTGTGGTCGTAGCCAATTTGTGCTACTATGGGCTGAGGCAGGAGGCCTTGGTCCAGGAGCTGCAAGGCCTGCTGCAGGAGCAGACGGTGGCATTTGTGCGCCGGCTCATTGACACTGCTGCTGACAGGTGCAGTGATGAGATCCTGCGGCGGATGAACCTCCTGAACTCCCATGCTCAGGAGGAAGAGGAGCAGGAGCAGGAGCAGGAGGAAGAGGAGGAGGGTCCCAAAGGCATCACTGCCTCCCTCCAGGGGACTCTCACCCCCATGGTGGCCTCCTCCCACAGCCCTATGGTCTCCAATGTGGAAGCAGACACTGGAACATTGGAAGCCACGCTGCGTGAGGGGCCCAGCCGCTCTCCATCCATGCCCGTCCATGCAGAGCGGGAGCAGCCCCAGGACGAGCCTGGCGAGGCAGCAGCAGCAGCAGCAGCAGCAGCAGCAGCAGCAGGAGAAGGCCCCTCTGCCCAAGGCTGCAGCCGCAGCCGTCGTGCTCCTGGCCGGGACACGGACAGCGTGCCCAAGGAGCGCCGGCGCCCCACAAAGAGGAAGGCCTCTAGACCTCAGGACTCTCCCCAGCCCCCAAAAAGGCCGTCCCGCCAGCGCAAGCCCAAGCCAAGGCCCCTTGATTGTAGGAAGTAGGAGTAGATGTAGGAGTAAAGAATCAATGTTAGGAGTTGGAAATTGTTTTTAGAAGTAGGAAATAAATGGTAGAGTTAGGAAATCAATTGTAGAAGTAGGAAATAAATTGTTGTTTCTCTGACACAGTCTCAGAGTGTGGCTTTCTCGGCCTTCTCCTGTTGCCTTTTCCCTCTGCCCTCAAATGCCAATGTGGGTGGCAACTGGGAGGGGAGGGGATAGGAACATTGTAGCCACAGGGGCTCAGAGGAGCCCTGGCAGGGGCCTGTGCCCAGTGCTACAGGAAGACAAGAAGCAGCCCCCAGGCCAAGCTTGGGACCCAGCCTGGGAGTCTGGAAAGCTTCCTGCTCTCAACTGCAGGGCAGGACAGGCCATCTTCATGGGGCATGAGCTGCAGGCAGCAAGCGAGCTAAAAGGGACAGAAGGAGCCCTCAGCTGGGGTCACAGTCAGTGCTGCAGAGGAAAGCAAAACTTCTCGGGATCCAGAGCCAATGTGGCCTGAGGGAAAGTTCCTTCTTGACCCCAGGGCTACTGATTGGCCGTGTTGAAAAGGGGCTCTGGAATGAAGGCAGCCAGTGGAAACACCGGTCGCCTTGGAGAACCACATGCCATCCTGCCTGTTCAGCAGAGTCAGCTGCACAGGACAACCCAGGGTCTGCCAGGCCAAGTGCCAGTGGCCCAATAGGTAGAGTCTGCAAGGATGCTCCAGGAAGTCCCTGATGCAAAGAGATGGAGAGATGCTTCGTTGGTGTGGCTAGCTTTTAGCTGTCAGAATAAACCAAAACTCTTGTAGGGATCTTCAGAAGATCCCGCCCTTCAAAATGACAATGGCCTGCACCGAGAGAGGGGCCAGCTTCCAGTTTGATGCCGCCCTGAGCACTGAAGGGGATGAGTGGAGGGAAAGAGCCAAGAGGAAGGATGGATTTGAACAAATCCACAGGATTCCTGCCAAGCCATTGAAGCCTAAGTGCAGATGTATCCTTGGCCAAGGAAATGAGTGACTTGAGATGGCGACAAGTCAGATGTGTACAGGCGAGAAACGTAAGCCCTCTATTTACGGAGGGTTCCGAACAATCAAGAGAGCTTTTGTCACGTGGATCACCGAGGGTTGTGTGTCTGTCTCCAGCCAGGACCGCGGTTACCGTTCTACTCAACGACAGCAGAGATTTTCTCCCCGTTTTGGACCGTTTTTGGTTTGCCCAAAAGGGTGCTTGATGCTTCTTTTTCAGTTCTCTCTCCATCGTCAACTTGATGTTTCAATGGGATGAGGAGAGCAACAGCGGGTTGCAAGGGTCACTGAGCTAAGGACCACACCATCGTGCCCGTCAACAGCGATCCAATGGGGCTGTGGAGAAGAAAAGAAATGGGAATTGAAAAGCAACCTGGCAAGAAGTTGATGCGGAGACTGGCAGGAGATGTCAGCATGTGCTCGCCTGTCCGAGTGGCGCAGGCGAGCAGCACTGAGAATAGAGAAGAAGGGCTGTCATGTCACGGGATTTAAAGCAGCCAAGCCACGTGCCTGATGTTCACAGAAGCCTCCCGTGCCAAAAGTGGGAAACTAGCAGGTAATGTGCTTCTAGAGGAGAAATGCTGGGACTGAGGTGGCCAAATGATTATAAAATCCAAGGCAAGAAAGAGGGAATGATGGCATGGCCCACGTACCCCATGTTTTCTCCTGAGGCCGTGTACTTGCAGGGGCTAAAGGCCCGCTCTGGCAGATTTGGAAGGCAGTCAAGGCAGCCAGGCGAGAGCAGTGACATCAGCGTGACATCAGCGGCCCACAAACCGCATGGGTGGCAACCTCAGTGAGCAAAGCATTGTGACCTCACATCCCTCACTGTTTATGTTTGGGCACAGACAGAGCTGGGCTCAGACCGGCTCGCGCCTGGACTCCTGGCAAGCGTGCCTGCGAGGACTGGAAGCCCGCGAGGTCCTTGGGAGCTGCTGTGGGCAAGTCTGGGTTGTGATTCCCACGCCTTTGCCTGTTTCCTTAGCCATACGTGGTTGAGGAAGCCAAGCAGTGTGAGCGGTGCTTGCGGCGGCACAGGTGAGCGGTGCAGGAAAGGACTACGGGGTGGCCGTGGGCTGGGCGATGGTGTCTGGGGAGCTGTGAGTGTGTGGTGTCCTTCTTGAGGGGCCTGGGCGCTCCTTTGAGCCGCCCATCTCCCTGGGACAGCAAGTGACCTGTTTTGCAGCGTGTCACACCAGCAGGAGGGAGCAGCTGCTGTGCCCAGCTCTGCTGCAAGCCACAAGCATGGCCACGGAGACAGACTGGAACTGCCCCATCTGCCGTGACGGTCCCGGTGAAAAGGCTTCTGTAACACCGTGCGTCCACCAGTTCTGCCTGGGCTGCATTGTGCGCTGGGTCAAGACCAAGCCATTGTGCCCCCTGTGCAGGCAGCCTATCAAGAGCATCGTTTACTCTGTTCGGTCGGAGGAAGACTTTCTGGAGATAGCTCTCCCAAGCTCCTCAGACTCATGGGCTGCTGGTCACCAGGATGAGCAGGGGGCTGCGGAGCGCATGCCCAGCACCTATGTAGCTGGCTTCCCAGCTGAGCTCTGGGCTGGCATTTTCCAGGACTGCTCAGAAATCCTGGAGCCCCTGCTGCCCTGGCTGAACCAGGAGCTTTCGCAGCTGCTCAGGACCCACTGGTGGGAGGTGGCTCTGGCACAGAGTGTGGTCGTAGCCAATTTGTGCTACTATGGGCTGAGGCAGGAGGCCTTGGTCCAGGAGCTGCAAGCCCTCCTGCAGGAGCAGACGGTGGCATTTGTGCGCCGGCTCATTGACACTGCTGCTGACAGGTGCAGTGATGAGATCCTGCGGCGGATGAACCTCCTGAACTCCCATGCTCAGGAGGAAGAGGAGCAGGAGCAGGAGCAGGAGGAAGAGGAGGAGGGTCCCAAAGGCATCACTGCCTCCCTCCAGGGGACTCTCACCCCCATGGTGGCCTCCTCCCACAGCCCTATGGTCTCCAATGTGGAAGCAGACACTGGAACATTGGAAGCCACGCTGCGTGAGGGGCCCAGCCGCTCTCCATCCATGCCCGTCCATGCAGAGCGGGAGCAGCCCCAGGACGAGCCTGGCGAGGCAGCAGCAGCAGCAGCAGCAGCAGCAGCAGCAGCAGCAGGAGAAGGCCCCTCTGCCCAAGGCTGCAGCCGCAGCCGTCGTGCTCCTGGCCGGGACACGGACAGCGTGCCCAAGGAGCGCCGGCGCCCCACAAAGAGGAAGGCCTCTAGACCTCAGGACTCTCCCCAGCCCCCAAAAAGGCCGTCCCGCCAGCGCAAGCCCAAGCCAAGGCCCCTTGATTGTAGGAAGTAGGAGTAGATGTAGGAGTAAAGAATCAATGTTAGGAGTTGGAAATTGTTTTTAGAAGTAGGAAATAAATGGTAGAGTTAGGAAATCAATTGTAGAAGTAGGAAATAAATTGTTGTTTCTCTGACACAGTCTCAGAGTGTGGCTTTCTCGGCCTTCTCCTGTTGCCTTTTCCCTCTGCCCTCAAATGCCAATGTGGGTGGCAACTGGGAGGGGAGGGGATAGGAACATTGTAGCCACAGGGGCCCAGAGGAGCCCTGGCAGGGGCCTGTGCCCAGTGCTACAGGAAGACAAGAAGCAGCCCCCAGGCAGGCCAAGCTTGGGACCCAGCCTGGGAGTCTGGAAAGCTTCCTGCTCTCAACTGCAGGGCAGGACAGGCCATCTTCATGGGGCATGAGCTGCAGGCAGCAAGCGAGCTAAAAGGGACAGAAGGAGCCCTCAGCTGGGGTCACAGTCAGTGCTGCAGAGGAAAGCAAAACTTCTCGGGATCCAGAGCCAATGTGGCCTGAGGGAAAGTTCCTTCTTGACCCCAGGGCTACTGATTGGCCGTGTTGAAGAGGGGCTCTGGAATGAAGGCAGCCAGTGGAAACACCGGTCGCCTTGGAGAACCACATGCCATCCTGCCTGTTCAGCAGAGTCAGCTGCACAGGACAACCCAGGGTCTGCCAGGCCAAGTGCCAGTGGCCCAATAGGTAGAGTCTGCAAGGATGCTCCAGGAAGTCCCTGATGCAAAGAGATGGAGAGATGCTTCGTTGGTGTGGCTAGCTTTTAGCTGTCAGAATAAACCAAAACTCTTGTAGGGATCTTCAGAAGATCCCGCCCTTCAAAATGACAATGGCCTGCACCGAGAGAGGGGCCAGCTTCCAGTTTGATGCCGCCCTGAGCACTGAAGGGGATGAGTGGAGGGAAAGAGCCAAGAGGAAGGATGGATTTGAACAAATCCACAGGATTCCTGCCAAGCCATTGAAGCCTAAGTGCAGATGTATCCTTGGCCAAGGAAATGAGTGACTTGAGATGGCGACAAGTCAGATGTGTACAGGCGAGAAACGCAAGGCCTCTATTTACGGAGGGTTCCGAACAATCAAGAGAGCTTTTGTCACGTGGATCACCGAGGGTTGTGTGTCTGTCTCCAGCCAGGACCGCGGTTACCGTTCTACTCAACGACAGCAGAGATTTTCTCCCCGTTTTGGACCGTTTTTGGTTTGCCCAAAAGGGTGCTTGATGCTTCTTTTTCAGTTCTCTCTCCATCGTCAACTTGATGTTTCAATGGGATGAGGAGAGCAACAGCGGGTTGCAAGGGTCACTGAGCTAAGGACCACACCATCGTGCCCGTCAACAGCGATCCAATGGGGCTGTGGAGAAGAAAAGAAATGGGAATAGAAAAGCAACCTGGCAAGAAGTTGATGCGGAGACTGGCAGGAGATGTCAGCATGTGCTCGCCTGTCCGAGTGGCGCAGGCGAGCAGCACTGAGAATAGAGAAGAAGGGCTGTCATGTCACGGGATTTAAAGCAGCCAAGCCACGTGCCTGATGTACACAGAAGCCTCCCGTGCCAAAAGTGGGAAACTAGCAGGTAATGTGCTTCTAGAGGAGAAATGCTGGGACTGAGGTGGCCAAATGATTATAAAATCCAAGGCAAGAAAGAGGGAATGATGGCATGGCCCACGTACCCCATGTTTTCTCCTGAGGCCGTGTACTTGCAGGGGCTAAAGGCCCGCTCTGGCAGATTTGGAAGGCAGTCAAGGCAGCCAGGCGAGAGCAGTGACATCAGCGTGACATCAGCGGCCCACAAACCGCATGGGTGGCAACCTCAGTGAGCAAAGCATTGTGACCTCACATCCCTCACTGTTTATGTTTGGGCACAGACAGAGCTGGGCTCAGACCGGCTCGCGCCTGGACTCCTGGCAAGCGTGCCTGCGAGGACTGGAAGCCCGCGAGGTCCTTGGGAGCTGCTGTGGGCAAGTCTGGGTTGTGATTCCCACGCCTTTGCCTGTTTCCTTAGCCATACGTGGTTGAGGAAGCCAAGCAGTGTGAGCGGTGCTTGCGGCGGCACAGGTGAGCGGTGCAGGAAAGGACTACGGGGTGGCCGTGGGCTGGGCGATGGTGTCTGGGGAGCTGTGAGTGTGTGGTGTCCTTCTTGAGGGGCCTGGGCGCTCCTTTGAGCCGCCCATCTCCCTGGGACAGCAAGTGACCTGTTTTGCAGCGTGTCACACCAGCAGGAGGGAGCAGCTGCTGTGCCCAGCTCTGCTGCAAGCCACAAGCATGGCCACGGAGACAGACTGGAACTGCCCCATCTGCCGTGACGGTCCCGGTGAAAAGGCTTCTGTAACACCGTGCGTCCACCAGTTCTGCCTGGGCTGCATTGTGCGCTGGGTCAAGACCAAGCCATTGTGCCCCCTGTGCAGGCAGCCTATCAAGAGCATCGTTTACTCTGTTCGGTCGGAGGAAGACTTTCTGGAGATAGCTCTCCCAAGCTCCTCAGACTCATGGGCTGCTGGTCACCAGGATGAGCAGGGGGCTGCGGAGCGCATGCCCAGCACCTATGTAGCTGGCTTCCCAGCTGAGCTCTGGGCTGGCATTTTCCAGGACTGCTCAGAAATCCTGGAGCCCCTGCTGCCCTGGCTGAACCAGGAGCTTTCGCAGCTGCTCAGGACCCACTGGTGGGAGGTGGCTCTGGCACAGAGTGTGGTCGTAGCCAATTTGTGCTACTATGGGCTGAGGCAGGAGGCCTTGGTCCAGGAGCTGCAAGCCCTCCTGCAGGAGCAGACGGTGGCATTTGTGCGCCGGCTCATTGACACTGCTGCTGACAGGTGCAGTGATGAGATCCTGCGGCGGATGAACCTCCTGAACTCCCATGCTCAGGAGGAAGAGGAGCAGGAGCAGGAGCAGGAGGAAGAGGAGGAGGGTCCCAAAGGCATCACTGCCTCCCTCCAGGGGACTCTCACCCCCATGGTGGCCTCCTCCCACAGCCCTATGGTCTCCAATGTGGAAGCAGACACTGGAACATTGGAAGCCACGCTGCGTGAGGGGCCCAGCCGCTCTCCATCCATGCCCGTCCATGCAGAGCGGGAGCAGCCCCAGGACGAGCCTGGCGAGGCAGCAGCAGCAGCAGCAGCAGCAGCAGCAGCAGCAGCAGGAGAAGGCCCCTCTGCCCAAGGCTGCAGCCGCAGCCGTCGTGCTCCTGGCCGGGACACGGACAGCGTGCCCAAGGAGCGCCGGCGCCCCACAAAGAGGAAGGCCTCTAGACCTCAGGACTCTCCCCAGCCCCCAAAAAGGCCGTCCCGCCAGCGCAAGCCCAAGCCAAGGCCCCTTGATTGTAGGAAGTAGGAGTAGATGTAGGAGTAAAGAATCAATGTTAGGAGTTGGAAATTGTTTTTAGAAGTAGGAAATAAATGGTAGAGTTAGGAAATCAATTGTAGAAGTAGGAAATAAATTGTTGTTTCTCTGACACAGTCTCAGAGTGTGGCTTTCTCGGCCTTCTCGTGTTGCCTTTTCCCTCTGCCCTCAAATGCCAATGTGGGTGGCAACTGGGAGGGGAGGGGATAGGAACATTGTAGCCACAGGGGCCCAGAGGAGCCCTGGCAGGGGCCTGTGCCCAGTGCTACAGGAAGACAAGAAGCAGCCCCCAGGCAGGCCAAGCTTGGGACCCAGCCTGGGAGTCTGGAAAGCTTCCTGCTCTCAACTGCAGGGCAGGACAGGCCATCTTCATGGGGCATGAGCTGCAGGCAGCAAGCGAGCTAAAAGGGACAGAAGGAGCCCTCAGCTGGGGTCACAGTCAGTGCTGCAGAGGAAAGCAAAACTTCTCGGGATCCAGAGCCAATGTGGCCTGAGGGAAAGTTCCTTCTTGACCCCAGGGCTACTGATTGGCCGTGTTGAAGAGGGGCTCTGGAATGAAGGCAGCCAGTGGAAACACCGGTCGCCTTGGAGAACCACATGCCATCCTGCCTGTTCAGCAGAGTCAGCTGCACAGGACAACCCAGGGTCTGCCAGGCCAAGTGCCAGTGGCCCAATAGGTAGAGTCTGCAAGGATGCTCCAGGAAGTCCCTGATGCAAAGAGATGGAGAGATGCTTCGTTGGTGTGGCTAGCTTTTAGCTGTCAGAATAAACCAAAACTCTTGTAGGGATCTTCAGAAGATCCCGCCCTTCAAAATGACAATGGCCTGCACCGAGAGAGGGGCCAGCTTCCAGTTTGATGCCGCCCTGAGCACTGAAGGGGATGAGTGGAGGGAAAGAGCCAAGAGGAAGGATGGATTTGAACAAATCCACAGGATTCCTGCCAAGCCATTGAAGCCTAAGTGCAGATGTATCCTTGGCCAAGGAAATGAGTGACTTGAGATGGCGACAAGTCAGATGTGTACAGGCGAGAAACGCAAGGCCTCTATTTACGGAGGGTTCCGAACAATCAAGAGAGCTTTTGTCACGTGGATCACCGAGGGTTGTGTGTCTGTCTCCAGCCAGGACCGCGGTTACCGTTCTACTCAACGACAGCAGAGATTTTCTCCCCGTTTTGGACCGTTTTTGGTTTGCCCAAAAGGGTGCTTGATGCTTCTTTTTCAGTTCTCTCTCCATCGTCAACTTGATGTTTCAATGGGATGAGGAGAGCAACAGCGGGTTGCAAGGGTCACTGAGCTAAGGACCACACCATCGTGCCCGTCAACAGCGATCCAATGGGGCTGTGGAGAAGAAAAGAAATGGGAATTGAAAAGCAACCTGGCAAGAAGTTGATGCGGAGACTGGCAGGAGATGTCAGCATGTGCTCGCCTGTCCGAGTGGCGCAGGCGAGCAGCACTGAGAATAGAGAAGAAGGGCTGTCATGTCACGGGATTTAAAGCAGCCAAGCCACGTGCCTGATGTTCACAGAAGCCTCCCGTGCCAAAAGTGGGAAACTAGCAGGTAATGTGCTTCTAGAGGAGAAATGCTGGGACTGAGGTGGCCAAATGATTATAAAATCCAAGGCAAGAAAGAGGGAATGATGGCATGGCCCACGTACCCCATGTTTTCTCCTGAGGCCGTGGACTTGCAGGGGCTAAAAGCCCGCTCTGGCAGATTTGGAAGGCAGTCAAGGCAGCCAGGCGAGAGCAGTGACATCAGCGTGACATCAGCGGCCCACAAACCGCATGGGTGGCAACCTCAGTGAGCAAAGCATTGTGACCTCACATCCCTCACTGCTTATGTTTGGGCACAGACAGAGCTGGGCTCAGACCGGCTCGCGCCTGGACTCCTGGCAAGCGTGCCTGCGAGGACTGGAAGCCCGCGAGGTCCTTGGGAGCTGCTGTGGGCAAGTCTGGGTTGTGATTCCCACGCCTTTGCCTGTTTCCTTAGCCATACGTGGTTGAGGAAGCCAAGCAGTGTGAGCGGTGCTTGCGGCGGCACAGGTGAGCGGTGCAGGAAAGGACTACGGGGTGGCCGTGGGCTGGGCGATGGTGTCTGGGGAGCTGTGAGTGTGTGGTGTCCTTCTTGAGGGGCCTGGGCGCTCCTTTGAGCCGCCCATCTCCCTGGGACAGCAAGTGACCTGTTTTGCAGCGTGTCACACCAGCAGGAGGGAGCAGCTGCTGTGCCCAGCTCTGCTGCAAGCCACAAGCATGGCCACGGAGACAGACTGGAACTGCCCCATCTGCCGTGACGGTCCCGGTGAAAAGGCTTCTGTAACACCGTGCGTCCACCAGTTCTGCCTGGGCTGCATTGTGCGCTGGGTCAAGACCAAGCCATTGTGCCCCCTGTGCAGGCAGCCTATCAAGAGCATCGTTTACTCTGTTCGGTCGGAGGAAGACTTTCTGGAGATAGCTCTCCCAAGCTCCTCAGACTCATGGGCTGCTGGTCACCAGGATGAGCAGGGGGCTGCGGAGTGCATGCCCAGCACCTATGTAGCTGGCTTCCCAGCTGAGCTCTGGGCTGGCATTTTCCAGGACTGCTCAGAAATCCTGGAGCCCCTGCTGCCCTGGCTGAACCAGGAGCTTTCGCAGCTGCTCAGGACCCACTGGTGGGAGGTGGCTCTGGCACAGAGTGTGGTCGTAGCCAATTTGTGCTACTATGGGCTGAGGCAGGAGGCCTTGGTCCAGGAGCTGCAAGCCCTCCTGCAGGAGCAGACGGTGGCATTTGTGCGCCGGCTCATTGACACTGCTGCTGACAGGTGCAGTGATGAGATCCTGCGGCGGATGAACCTCCTGAACTCCCATGCTCAGGAGGAAGAGGAGCAGGAGCAGGAGCAGGAGGAAGAGGAGGAGGGTCCCAAAGGCATCACTGCCTCCCTCCAGGGGACTCTCACCCCCATGGTGGCCTCCTCCCACAGCCCTATGGTCTCCAATGTGGAAGCAGACACTGGAACATTGGAAGCCACGCTGCGTGAGGGGCCCAGCCGCTCTCCATCCATGCCCGTCCATGCAGAGCGGGAGCAGCCCCAGGACGAGCCTGGCGAGGCAGCAGCAGCAGCAGCAGCAGCAGCAGCAGCAGCAGCAGGAGAAGGCCCCTCTGCCCAAGGCTGCAGCCGCAGCCGTCGTGCTCCTGGCCGGAACACGGACAGCGTGCCCAAGGAGCGCCGGCGCCCCACAAAGAGGAAGGCCTCTAGACCTCAGGACTCTCCCCAGCCCCCAAAAAGGCCGTCCCGCCAGCGCAAGCCCAAGCCAAGGCCCCTTGATTGTAGGAAGTAGGAGTAGATGTAGGAGTAAAGAATCAATGTTAGGAGTTGGAAATTGTTTTTAGAAGTAGGAAATAAATGGTAGAGTTAGGAAATCAATTGTAGAAGTAGGAAATAAATTGTTGTTTCTCTGACACAGTCTCAGAGTGTGGCTTTCTCGGCCTTCTCCTGTTGCCTTTTCCCTCTGCCCTCAAATGCCAATGTGGGTGGCAACTGGGAGGGGAGGGGATAGGAACATTGTAGCCACAGGGGCCCAGAGGAGCCCTGGCAGGGGCCTGTGCCCAGTGCTACAGGAAGACAAGAAGCAGCCCCCAGGCAGGCCAAGCTTGGGACCCAGCCTGGGAGTCTGGAAAGCTTCCTGCTCTCAACTGCAGGGCAGGACAGGCCATCTTCATGGGGCATGAGCTGCAGGCAGCAAGCGAGCTAAAAGGGACAGAAGGAGCCCTCAGCTGGGGTCACAGTCAGTGCTGCAGAGGAAAGCAAAACTTCTCGGGATCCAGAGCCAATGTGGCCTGAGGGAAAGTTCCTTCTTGACCCCAGGGCTACTGATTGGCCGTGTTGAAAAGGGGCTCTGGAATGAAGGCAGCCAGTGGAAACACCGGTCGCCTTGGAGAACCACATGCCATCCTGCCTGTTCAGCAGAGTCAGCTGCACAGGACAACCCAGGGTCTGCCAGGCCAAGTGCCAGTGGCCCAATAGGTAGAGTCTGCAAGGATGCTCCAGGAAGTCCCTGATGCAAAGAGATGGAGAGATGCTTCGTTGGTGTGGCTAGCTTTTAGCTGTCAGAATAAACCAAAACTCTTGTAGGGATCTTCAGAAGATCCCGCCCTTCAAAATGACAATGGCCTGCACCGAGAGAGGGGCCAGCTTCCAGTTTGATGCCGCCCTGAGCACTGAAGGGGATGAGTGGAGGGAAAGAGCCAAGAGGAAGGATGGATTTGAACAAATCCACAGGATTCCTGCCAAGCCATTGAAGCCTAAGTGCAGATGTATCCTTGGCCAAGGAAATGAGTGACTTGAGATGGCGACAAGTCAGATGTGTACAGGCGAGAAACGCAAGGCCTCTATTTACGGAGGGTTCCGAACAATCAAGAGAGCTTTTGTCACGTGGATCACCGAGGGTTGTGTGTCTGTCTCCAGCCAGGACCGCGGTTACCGTTCTACTCAACGACAGCAGAGATTTTCTCCCCGTTTTGGACCGTTTTTGGTTTGCCCAAAAGGGTGCTTGATGCTTCTTTTTCAGTTCTCTCTCCATCGTCAACTTGATGTTTCAATGGGATGAGGAGAGCAACAGCGGGTTGCAAGGGTCACTGAGCTAAGGACCACACCATCGTGCCCGTCAACAGCGATCCAATGGGGCTGTGGAGAAGAAAAGAAATGGGAATTGAAAAGCAACCTGGCAAGAAGTTGATGCGGAGACTGGCAGGAGATGTCAGCATGTGCTCGCCTGTCCGAGTGGCGCAGGCGAGCAGCACTGAGAATAGAGAAGAAGGGCTGTCATGTCACGGGATTTAAAGCAGCCAAGCCACGTGCCTGATGTTCACAGAAGCCTCCCGTGCCAAAAGTGGGAAACTAGCAGGTAATGTGCTTCTAGAGGAGAAATGCTGGGACTGAGGTGGCCAAATGATTATAAAATCCAAGGCAAGAAAGAGGGAATGATGGCATGGCCCACGTACCCCATATTTTCTCCTGAGGCCGTGGACTTGCAGGGGCTAAAAGCCCGCTCTGGCAGATTTGGAAGGCAGTCAAGGCAGCCAGGCGAGAGCAGTGACATCAGCGTGACATCAGCGGCCCACAAACCGCATGGGTGGCAACCTCAGTGAGCAAAGCATTGTGACCTCACATCCCTCACTGCTTATGTTTGGGCACAGACAGAGCTGGGCTCAGACCGGCTCGCGCCTGGACTCCTGGCAAGCGTGCCTGCGAGGACTGGAAGCCCGCGAGGTCCTTGGGAGCTGCTGTGGGCAAGTCTGGGTTGTGATTCCCACGCCTTTGCCTGTTTCCTTAGCCATACGTGGTTGAGGAAGCCAAGCAGTGTGAGCGGTGCTTGCGGCGGCACAGGTGAGCGGTGCAGGAAAGGACTACGGGGTGGCCGTGGGCTGGGCGATGGTGTCTGGGGAGCTGTGAGTGTGTGGTGTCCTTCTTGAGGGGCCTGGGCGCTCCTTTGAGCCGCCCATCTCCCTGGGACAGCAAGTGACCTGTTTTGCAGCGTGTCACACCAGCAGGAGGGAGCAGCTGCTGTGCCCAGCTCTGCTGCAAGCCACAAGCATGGCCACGGAGACAGACTGGAACTGCCCCATCTGCCGTGACGGTCCCGGTGAAAAGGCTTCTGTAACACCGTGCGTCCACCAGTTCTGCCTGGGCTGCATTGTGCGCTGGGTCAAGACCAAGCCATTGTGCCCCCTGTGCAGGCAGCCTATCAAGAGCATCGTTTACTCTGTTCGGTCGGAGGAAGACTTTCTGGAGATAGCTCTCCCAAGCTCCTCAGACTCATGGGCTGCTGGTCACCAGGATGAGCAGGGGGCTGCGGAGTGCATGCCCAGCACCTATGTAGCTGGCTTCCCAGCTGAGCTCTGGGCTGGCATTTTCCAGGACTGCTCAGAAATCCTGGAGCCCCTGCTGCCCTGGCTGAACCAGGAGCTTTCGCAGCTGCTCAGGACCCACTGGTGGGAGGTGGCTCTGGCACAGAGTGTGGTCGTAGCCAATTTGTGCTACTATGGGCTGAGGCAGGAGGCCTTGGTCCAGGAGCTGCAAGGCCTGCTGCAGGAGCAGACGGTGGCATTTGTGCGCCGGCTCATTGACACTGCTGCTGACAGGTGCAGTGATGAGATCCTGCGGCGGATGAACCTCCTGAACTCCCATGCTCAGGAGGAAGAGGAGCAGGAGCAGGAGGAAGAGGAGGAGGGTCCCAAAGGCATCACTGCCTCCCTCCAGGGGACTCTCACCCCCATGGTGGCCTCCTCCCACAGCCCTATGGTCTCCAATGTGGAAGCAGACACTGGAACATTGGAAGCCACGCTGCGTGAGGGGCCCAGCCGCTCTCCATCCATGCCCGTCCATGCAGAGCGGGAGCAGCCCCAGGACGAGCCTGGCGAGGCAGCAGCAGCAGCAGCAGCAGGAGAAGGCCCCTCTGCCCAAGGCTGCAGCCGCAGCCGTCGTGCTCCTGGCCGGGACACGGACAGCGTGCCCAAGGAGCGCCGGCGCCCCACAAAGAGGAAGGCCTCTAGACCTCAGGACTCTCCCCAGCCCCCAAAAAGGCCGTCCCGCCAGCGCAAGCCCAAGCCAAGGCCCCTTGATTGTAGGAAGTAGGAGTAGATGTAGGAGTAAAGAATCAATGTTAGGAGTTGGAAATTGTTTTTAGAAGTAGGAAATAAATGGTAGAGTTAGGAAATCAATTGTAGAAGTAGGAAATAAATTGTTGTTTCTCTGACACAGTCTCAGAGTGTGGCTTTCTCGGCCTTCTCCTGTTGCCTTTTCCCTCTGCCCTCAAATGCCAATGTGGGCGGCAACTGGGAGGGGAGGGGATAGGAACATTGTAGCCACAGGGGCCCAGAGGAGCCCTGGCAGGGGCCTGTGCCCAGTGCTACAGGAAGACAAGAAGCAGCCCCCAGGCCAAGCTTGGGGCCCAGCCTGGGAGTCTGGAAAGCTTCCTGCTCTCAACTGCAGGGCAGGACAGGCCATCTTCATGGGGCATGAGCTGCAGGCAGCAAGCGAGCTAAAAGGGACAGAAGGAGCCCTCAGCTGGGGTCACAGTCAGTGCTGCAGAGGAAAGCAAAACTTCTCGGGATCCAGAGCCAATGTGGCCTGAGGGAAAGTTCCTTCTTGACCCCAGGGCTACTGATTGGCCGTGTTGAAAAGGGGCTCTGGAATGAAGGCAGCCAGTGGAAACACCGGTCGCCTTGGAGAACCACATGCCATCCTGCCTGATCAGCAGAGTCAGCTGCACAGGACAACCCAGGGTCTGCCAGGCCAAGTGCCAGTGGCACAATAGGTAGAGTCTGCAAGGATGCTCCAGGAAGTCCCTGATGCAAAGAGATGGAGAGATGCTTCGTTGGTGTGGCTAGCTTTTAGCTGTCAGAATAAACCAAAACTCTTGTAGGGATCTTCAGAAGATCCCGCCCTTCAAAATGACAATGGCCTGCACCGAGAGAGGGGCCAGCTTCCAGTTTGATGCCGCCCTGAGCACTGAAGGGGATGAGTGGAGGGAAAGAGCCAAGAGGAAGGATGGATTTGAACAAATCCACAGGATTCCTGCCAAGCCATTGAAGCCTAAGTGCAGATGTATCCTTGGCCAAGGAAATGAGTGACTTGAGATGGCAACAAGTCAGATGTGTACAGGCGAGAAAGGCAAGCCCTCTATTTAAGGAGGGTTCCGAACAATCAAGAGAGCTTTTGTCACGTGGATCACCGAGGGTTGTGTGTCTGTCTCCAGCCAGGACCGCGGTTACCGTTCTACTCAACGACAGCAGAGATTTTCTCCCCGTTTTGGACCGTTTTTGGTTTGCCCAAAAGGGTGCTTGATGCTTCTTTTTCAGTTCTCTCTCCATCGTCAACTTGATGTTTCAATGGGATGAGGAGAGCAACAGCGGGTTGCAAGGGTCACTGAGCTAAGGACCACACCATCGTGCCCGTCAACAGCGATCCAATGGGGCTGTGGAGAAGAAAAGAAATGGGAATAGAAAAGCAACCTGGCAAGAAGTTGATGCGGAGACTGGCAGGAGATGTCAGCATGTGCTCGCCTGTCCGAGTGGCGCAGGCGAGCAGCACTGAGAATAGAGAAGAAGGGCTGTCATGTCACGGGATTTAAAGCAGCCAAGCCACGTGCCTGATGTACACAGAAGCCTCCCGTGCCAAAAGTGGGAAACTAGCAGGTAATGTGCTTCTAGAGGAGAAATGCTGGGACTGAGGTGGCCAAATGATTATAAAATCTGAGGCAAGAAAGAGGGAATGATGGCATGGCCCACGTACCCCATGTTTTCTCCTGAGGCCGTGGACTTGCAGGGGCTAAAGGCCCGCTCTGGCAGATTTGGAAGGCAGTCAAGGCAGCCAGGCGAGAGCAGTGACATCAGCGTGACATCAGCGGCCCACAAACCGCATGGGTGGCAACCTCAGTGAGCAAAGCATTGTGACCTCACATCCCTCACTGCTTATGTTTGGGCACAGACAGAGCTGGGCTCAGACCGGCTCGCGCCTGGACTCCTGGCAAGCGTGCCTGCGAGGACTGGAAGCCCGCGAGGTCCTTGGGAGCTGCTGTGGGCAAGTCTGGGTTGTGATTCCCACGCCTTTGCCTGTTTCCTTAGCCATACGTGGTTGAGGAAGCCAAGCAGTGTGAGCGGTGCTTGCGGCGGCACAGGTGAGCGGTGCAGGAAAGGACTACGGGGTGGCCGTGGGCTGGGCGATGGTGTCTGGGGAGCTGTGAGTGTGTGGTGTCCTTCTTGAGGGGCCTGGGCGCTCCTTTGAGCCGCCCATCTCCCTGGGACAGCAAGTGACCTGTTTTGCAGCGTGTCACACCAGCAGGAGGGAGCAGCTGCTGTGCCCAGCTCTGCTGCAAGCCACAAGCATGGCCACGGAGACAGACTGGAACTGCCCCATCTGCCGTGACGGTCCCGGTGAAAAGGCTTCTGTAACACCGTGCGTCCACCAGTTCTGCCTGGGCTGCATTGTGCGCTGGGTCAAGACCAAGCCATTGTGCCCCCTGTGCAGGCAGCCTATCAAGAGCATCGTTTACTCTGTTCGGTCGGAGGAAGACTTTCTGGAGATAGCTCTCCCAAGCTCCTCAGACTCATGGGCTGCTGGTCACCAGGATGAGCAGGGGGCTGCGGAGCGCATGCCCAGCACCTATGTAGCTGGCTTCCCAGCTGAGCTCTGGGCTGGCATTTTCCAGGACTGCTCAGAAATCCTGGAGCCCCTGCTGCCCTGGCTGAACCAGGAGCTTTCGCAGCTGCTCAGGACCCACTGGTGGGAGGTGGCTCTGGCACAGAGTGTGGTCGTAGCCAATTTGTGCTACTATGGGCTGAGGCAGGAGGCCTTGGTCCAGGAGCTGCAAGGCCTGCTGCAGGAGCAGACGGTGGCATTTGTGCGCCGGCTCATTGACACTGCTGCTGACAGGTGCAGTGATGAGATCCTGCGGCGGATGAACCTCCTGAACTCCCATGCTCAGGAGGAAGAGGAGCAGGAGCAGGAGCAGGAGGAAGAGGAGGAGGGTCCCAAAGGCATCACTGCCTCCCTCCAGGGGACTCTCACCCCCATGGTGGCCTCCTCCCACAGCCCTATGGTCTCCAATGTGGAAGCAGACACTGGAACATTGGAAGCCACGCTGCGTGAGGGGCCCAGCCGCTCTCCATCCATGCCCGTCCATGCAGAGCGGGAGCAGCCCCAGGACGAGCCTGGCGAGGCAGCAGCAGCAGCAGCAGCAGCAGCAGCAGCAGCAGCAGCAGGAGAAGGCCCCTCTGCCCAAGGCTGCAGCCGCAGCCGTCGTGCTCCTGGCCGGGACACGGACAGCGTGCCCAAGGAGCGCCGGCGCCCCACAAAGAGGAAGGCCTCTAGACCTCAGGACTCTCCCCAGCCCCCAAAAAGGCCGTCCCGCCAGCGCAAGCCCAAGCCAAGGCCCCTTGATTGTAGGAAGTAGGAGTAGATGTAGGAGTAAAGAATCAATGTTAGGAGTTGGAAATTGTTTTTAGAAGTAGGAAATAAATGGTAGAGTTAGGAAATCAATTGTAGAAGTAGGAAATAAATTGTTGTTTCTCTGACACAGTCTCAGAGTGTGGCTTTCTCGGCCTTCTCGTGTTGCCTTTTCCCTCTGCCCTCAAATGCCAATGTGGGTGGCAACTGGGAGGGGAGGGGATAGGAACATTGTAGCCACAGGGGCCCAGAGGAGCCCTGGCAGGGGCCTGTGCCCAGTGCTACAGGAAGACAAGAAGCAGCCCCCAGGCAGGCCAAGCTTGGGGCCCAGCCTGGGAGTCTGGAAAGCTTCCTGCTCTCAACTGCAGGGCAGGACAGGCCATCTTCATGGGGCATGAGCTGCAGGCAGCAAGCGAGCTAAAAGGGACAGAAGGAGCCCTCAGCTGGGGTCACAGTCAGTGCTGCAGAGGAAAGCAAAACTTCTCGGGATCCAGAGCCAATGTGGCCTGAGGGAAAGTTCCTTCTTGACCCCAGGGCTACTGATTGGCCGTGTTGAAGAGGGGCTCTGGAATGAAGGCAGCCAGTGGAAACACCGGTCGCCTTGGAGAACCACATGCCATCCTGCCTGTTCAGCAGAGTCAGCTGCACAGGACAACCCAGGGTCTGCCAGGCCAAGTGCCAGTGGCCCAATAGGTAGAGTCTGCAAGGATGCTCCAGGAAGTCCCTGATGCAAAGAGATGGAGAGATGCTTCGTTGGTGTGGCTAGCTTTTAGCTGTCAGAATAAACCAAAACTCTTGTAGGGATCTTCAGAAGATCCCGCCCTTCAAAATGACAATGGCCTGCACCGAGAGAGGGGCCAGCTTCCAGTTTGATGCCGCCCTGAGCACTGAAGGGGATGAGTGGAGGGAAAGAGCCAAGAGGAAGGATGGATTTGAACAAATCCACAGGATTCCTGCCAAGCCATTGAAGCCTAAGTGCAGATGTATCCTTGGCCAAGGAAATGAGTGACTTGAGATGGCGACAAGTCAGATGTGTACAGGCGAGAAACGTAAGCCCTCTATTTAAGGAGGGTTCCGAACAATCAAGAGAGCTTTTGTCACGTGGATCACCGAGGGTTGTGTGTCTGTCTCCAGCCAGGACCGCGGTTACCGTTCTACTCAACGACAGCAGAGATTTTCTCCCCGTTTTGGACCGTTTTTGGTTTGCCCAAAAGGGTGCTTGATGCTTCTTTTTCAGTTCTCTCTCCATCGTCAACTTGATGTTTCAATGGGATGAGGAGAGCAACAGCGGGTTGCAAGGGTCACTGAGCTAAGGACCACACCATCGTGCCCGTCAACAGCGATCCAATGGGGCTGTGGAGAAGAAAAGAAATGGGAATTGAAAAGCAACCTGGCAAGAAGTTGATGCGGAGACTGGCAGGAGATGTCAGCATGTGCTCGCCTGTCCGAGTGGCGCAGGCGAGCAGCACTGAGAATAGAGAAGAAGGGCTGTCATGTCACGGGATTTAAAGCAGCCAAGCCACGTGCCTGATGTTCACAGAAGCCTCCCGTGCCAAAAGTGGGAAACTAGCAGGTAATGTGCTTCTAGAGGAGAAATGCTGGGACTGAGGTGGCCAAATGATTATAAAATCCAAGGCAAGAAAGAGGGAATGATGGCATGGCCCACGTACCCCATGTTTTCTCCTGAGGCCGTGTACTTGCAGGGGCTAAAGGCCCGCTCTGGCAGATTTGGAAGGCAGTCAAGGCAGCCAGGCGAGAGCAGTGACATCAGCGTGACATCAGCGGCCCACAAACCGCATGGGTGGCAACCTCAGTGAGCAAAGCATTGTGACCTCACATCCCTCACTGTTTATGTTTGGGCACAGACAGAGCTGGGCTCAGACCGGCTCGCGCCTGGACTCCTGGCAAGCGTGCCTGCGAGGACTGGAAGCCCGCGAGGTCCTTGGGAGCTGCTGTGGGCAAGTCTGGGTTGTGATTCCCACGCCTTTGCCTGTTTCCTTAGCCATACGTGGTTGAGGAAGCCAAGCAGTGTGAGCGGTGCTTGCGGCGGCACAGGTGAGCGGTGCAGGAAAGGACTACGGGGTGGCCGTGGGCTGGGCGATGGTGTCTGGGGAGCTGTGAGTGTGTGGTGTCCTTCTTGAGGGGCCTGGGCGCTCCTTTGAGCCGCCCATCTCCCTGGGACAGCAAGTGACCTGTTTTGCAGCGTGTCACACCAGCAGGAGGGAGCAGCTGCTGTGCCCAGCTCTGCTGCAAGCCACAAGCATGGCCACGGAGACAGACTGGAACTGCCCCATCTGCCGTGACGGTCCCGGTGAAAAGGCTTCTGTAACACCGTGCGTCCACCAGTTCTGCCTGGGCTGCATTGTGCGCTGGGTCAAGACCAAGCCATTGTGCCCCCTGTGCAGGCAGCCTATCAAGAGCATCGTTTACTCTGTTCGGTCGGAGGAAGACTTTCTGGAGATAGCTCTCCCAAGCTCCTCAGACTCATGGGCTGCTGGTCACCAGGATGAGCAGGGGGCTGCGGAGCGCATGCCCAGCACCTATGTAGCTGGCTTCCCAGCTGAGCTCTGGGCTGGCATTTTCCAGGACTGCTCAGAAATCCTGGAGCCCCTGCTGCCCTGGCTGAACCAGGAGCTTTCGCAGCTGCTCAGGACCCACTGGTGGGAGGTGGCTCTGGCACAGAGTGTGGTCGTAGCCAATTTGTGCTACTATGGGCTGAGGCAGGAGGCCTTGGTCCAGGAGCTGCAAGGCCTGCTGCAGGAGCAGACGGTGGCATTTGTGCGCCGGCTCATTGACACTGCTGCTGACAGGTGCAGTGATGAGATCCTGCGGCGGATGAACCTCCTGAACTCCCATGCTCAGGAGGAAGAGGAGCAGGAGCAGGAGCAGGAGGAAGAGGAGGAGGGTCCCAAAGGCATCACTGCCTCCCTCCAGGGGACTCTCACCCCCATGGTGGCCTCCTCCCACAGCCCTATGGTCTCCAATGTGGAAGCAGACACTGGAACATTGGAAGCCACGCTGCGTGAGGGGCCCAGCCGCTCTCCATCCATGCCCGTCCATGCAGAGCGGGAGCAGCCCCAGGACGAGCCTGGCGAGGCAGCAGCAGCAGCAGCAGCAGCAGCAGCAGCAGCAGCAGCAGCAGCAGCAGGAGAAGGCCCCTCTGCCCAAGGCTGCAGCCGCAGCCGTCGTGCTCCTGGCCGGGACACGGACAGAGTGCCCAAGGAGCGCCGGCGCCCCACAAAGAGGAAGGCCTCTAGACCTCAGGACTCTCCCCAGCCCCCAAAAAGGCCGTCCCGCCAGCGCAAGCCCAAGCCAAGGCCCCTTGATTGTAGGAAGTAGGAGTAGATGTAGGAGTAAAGAATCAATGTTAGGAGTTGGAAATTGTTTTTAGAAGTAGGAAATAAATGGTAGAGTTAGGAAATCAATTGTAGAAGTAGGAAATAAATTGTTGTTTCTCTGACACAGTCTCAGAGTGTGGCTTTCTCGGCCTTCTCCTGTTGCCTTTTCCCTCTGCCCTCAAATGCCAATGTGGGCGGCAACTGGGAGGGGAGGGGATAGGAACATTGTAGCCACAGGGGCCCAGAGGAGCCCTGGCAGGGGCCTGGGCCCAGTGCTACAGGAAGACAAGAAGCAGCCCCCAGGCCAAGCTTGGGACCCAGCCTGGGAGTCTGGAAAGCTTCCTGCTCTCAACTGCAGGGCAGGACAGGCCATTTTCATGGGGCATGAGCTGCAGGCAGCAAGCGAGCTAAAAGGGACAGAAGGAGCCCTCAGCTGGGGTCACAGTCAGTGCTGCAGAGGAAAGCAAAACTTCTCGGGATCCAGAGCCAATGTGGCCTGAGGGAAAGTTCCTTCTTGACCCCAGGGCTACTGATTGGCCGTGTTGAAAAGGGGCTCTGGAATGAAGGCAGCCAGTGGAAACACCGGTCGCCTTGGAGAACCACATGCCATCCTGCCTGTTCAGCAGAGTCTGCTGCACAGGACAACCCAGGGTCTGCCAGGCCAAGTGCCAGTGGCACAATAGGTAGAGTCTGCAAGGATGCTCCAGGAAGTCCCTGATGCAAAGAGATGGAGAGATGCTTCGTTGGTGTGGCTAGCTTTTAGCTGTCAGAATAAACCAAAACTCTTGTAGGGATCTTCAGAAGATCCCGCCCTTCAAAATGACAATGGCCTGCACCGAGAGAGGGGCCAGCTTCCAGTTTGATGCCGCCCTGAGCACTGAAGGGGATGAGTGGAGGGAAAGAGCCAAGAGGAAGGATGGATTTGAACAAATCCACAGGATTCCTGCCAAGCCATTGAAGCCTAAGTGCAGATGTATCCTTGGCCAAGGAAATGAGTGACTTGAGATGGCAACAAGTCAGATGTGTACAGGCGAGAAACGCAAGCCCTCTATTTAAGGAGGGTTCCGAACAATCAAGAGAGCTTTTGTCACGTGGATCACCGAGGGTTGTGTGTCTGTCTCCAGCCAGGACCGCGGTTACCGTTCTACTCAACGACAGCAGAGATTTTCTCCCCGTTTTGGACCGTTTTTGGTTTGCCCAAAAGGGTGCTTGATGCTTCTTTTTCAGTTCTCTCTCCATCGTCAACTTGATGTTTCAATGGGATGAGGAGAGCAACAGCGGGTTGCAAGGGTCACTGAGCTAAGGACCACACCATCGTGCCCGTCAACAGCGATCCAATGGGGCTGTGGAGAAGAAAAGAAATGGGAATTGAAAAGCAACCTGGCAAGAAGTTGATGCGGAGACTGGCAGGAGATGTCAGCATGTGCTCGCCTGTCCGAGTGGCGCAGGCGAGCAGCACTGAGAATAGAGAAGAAGGGCTGTCATGTCACGGGATTTAAAGCAGCCAAGCCACGTGCCTGATGTTCACAGAAGCCTCCCGTGCCAAAAGTGGGAAACTAGCAGGTAATGTGCTTCTAGAGGAGAAATGCTGGGACTGAGGTGACCAAATGATTATAAAATCCAAGGCAAGAAAGAGGGAATGATGGCATGGCCCACGTACCCCATGTTTTCTCCTGAGGCCGTGTACTTGCAGGGGCTAAAGGCCCGCTCTGGCAGATTTGGAAGGCAGTCAAGGCAGCCAGGCGAGAGCAGTGACATCAGCGTGACATCAGCGGCCCACAAACCGCATGGGTGGCAACCTCAGTGAGCAAAGCATTGTGACCTCACATCCCTCACTGCTTATGTTTGGGCACAGACAGAGCTGGGCTCAGACCGGCTCGCGCCTGGACTCCTGGCAAGCGTGCCTGCGAGGACTGGAAGCCCGCGAGGTCCTTGGGAGCTGCTGTGGGCAAGTCTGGGTTGTGATTCCCACGCCTTTGCCTGTTTCCTTAGCCATACGTGGTTGAGGAAGCCAAGCAGTGTGAGCGGTGCTTGCGGCGGCACAGGTGAGCGGTGCAGGAAAGGACTACGGGGTGGCCGTGGGCTGGGCGATGGCGTCTGGGGAGCTGTGAGTGTGTGGTGTCCTTCTTGAGGGGCCTGGGCGCTCCTTTGAGCCGCCCATCTCCCTGGGACAGCAAGTGACCTGTTTTGCAGCGTGTCACACCAGCAGGAGGGAGCAGCTGCTGTGCCCAGCTCTGCTGCAAGCCACAAGCATGGCCACGGAGACAGACTGGAACTGCCCCATCTGCCGTGACGGTCCCGGTGAAAAGGCTTCTGTAACACCGTGCGTCCACCAGTTCTGCCTGGGCTGCATTGTGCGCTGGGTCAAGACCAAGCCATTGTGCCCCCTGTGCAGGCAGCCTATCAAGAGCATCGTTTACTCTGTTCGGTCGGAGGAAGACTTTCTGGAGATAGCTCTCCCAAGCTCCTCAGACTCATGGGCTGCTGGTCACCAGGATGAGCAGGGGGCTGCGGAGCGCATGCCCAGCACCTATGTAGCTGGCTTCCCAGCTGAGCTCTGGGCTGGCATTTTCCAGGACTGCTCAGAAATCCTGGAGCCCCTGCTGCCCTGGCTGAACCAGGAGCTTTCGCAGCTGCTCAGGACCCACTGGTGGGAGGTGGCTCTGGCACAGAGTGTGGTCGTAGCCAATTTGTGCTACTATGGGCTGAGGCAGGAGGCCTTGGTCCAGGAGCTGCAAGGCCTGCTGCAGGAGCAGACGGTGGCATTTGTGCGCCGGCTCATTGACACTGCTGCTGACAGGTGCAGTGATGAGATCCTGCGGCGGATGAACCTCCTGAACTCCCATGCTCAGGAGGAAGAGGAGCAGGAGCAGGAGGAAGAGGAGGAGGGTCCCAAAGGCATCACTGCCTCCCTCCAGGGGACTCTCACCCCCATGGTGGCCTCCTCCCACAGCCCTATGGTCTCCAATGTGGAAGCAGACACTGGAACATTGGAAGCCACGCTGCGTGAGGGGCCCAGCCGCTCTCCATCCATGCCCGTCCATGCAGAGCGGGAGCAGCCCCAGGACGAGCCTGGCGAGGCAGCAGCAGCAGCAGCAGCAGCAGCAGCAGCAGCAGCAGCAGGAGAAGGCCCCTCTGCCCAAGGCTGCAGCCGCAGCCGTCATGCTCCTGGCCGGGACACGGACAGAGTGCCCAAGGAGCGCCGGCGCCCCACAAAGAGGAAGGCCTCTAGACCTCAGGACTCTCCCCAGCCCCCAAAAAGGCCGTCCCGCCAGCGCAAGCCCAAGCCAAGGCCCCTTGATTGTAGGAAGTAGGAGTAGATGTAGGAGTAAAGAATCAATGTTAGGAGTTGGAAATTGTTTTTAGAAGTAGGAAATAAATGGTAGAGTTAGGAAATCAATTGTAGAAGTAGGAAATAAATTGTTGTTTCTCTGACACAGTCTCAGAGTGTGGCTTTCTCGGCCTTCTCCTGTTGCCTTTTCCCTCTGCCCTCAAATGCCAATGTGGGCGGCAACTGGGAGGGGAGGGGATAGGAACATTGTAGCCACAGGGGCCCAGAGGAGCCCTGGCAGGGGCCTGTGCCCAGTGCTACAGGAAGACAAGAAGCAGCCCCCAGGCCAAGCTTGGGACCCAGCCTGGGAGTCTGGAAAGCTTCCTGCTCTCAACTGCAGGGCAGGACAGGCCATTTTCATGGGGCATGAGCTGCAGGCAGCAAGCGAGCTAAAAGGGACAGAAGGAGCCCTCAGCTGGGGTCACAGTCAGTGCTGCAGAGGAAAGCAAAACTTCTCGGGATCCAGAGCCAATGTGGCCTGAGGGAAAGTTCCTTCTTGACCCCAGGGCTACTGATTGGCCGTGTTGAAAAGGGGCTCTGGAATGAAGGCAGCCAGTGGAAACACCGGTCGCCTTGGAGAACCACATGCCATCCTGCCTGTTCAGCAGAGTCTGCTGCACAGGACAACCCAGGGTCTGCCAGGCCAAGTGCCAGTGGCACAATAGGTAGAGTCTGCAAGGATGCTCCAGGAAGTCCCTGATGCAAAGAGATGGAGAGATGCTTCGTTGGTGTGGCTAGCTTTTAGCTGTCAGAATAAACCAAAACTCTTGTAGGGATCTTCAGAAGATCCCGCCCTTCAAAATGACAATGGCCTGCACCGAGAGAGGGGCCAGCTTCCAGTTTGATGCCGCCCTGAGCACTGAAGGGGATGAGTGGAGGGAAAGAGCCAAGAGGAAGGATGGATTTGAACAAATCCACAGGATTCCTGCCAAGCCATTGAAGCCTAAGTGCAGATGTATCCTTGGCCAAGGAAATGAGTGACTTGAGATGGCAACAAGTCAGATGTGTACAGGCGAGAAACGCAAGCCCTCTATTTAAGGAGGGTTCCGAACAATCAAGAGAGCTTTTGTCACGTGGATCACCGAGGGTTGTGTGTCTGTCTCCAGCCAGGACCGCGGTTACCGTTCTACTCAACGACAGCAGAGATTTTCTCCCCGTTTTGGACCGTTTTTGGTTTGCCCAAAAGGGTGCTTGATGCTTCTTTTTCAGTTCTCTCTCCATCGTCAACTTGATGTTTCAATGGGATGAGGAGAGCAACAGCGGGTTGCAAGGGTCACTGAGCTAAGGACCACACCATCGTGCCCGTCAACAGCGATCCAATGGGGCTGTGGAGAAGAAAAGAAATGGGAATTGAAAAGCAACCTGGCAAGAAGTTGATGCGGAGACTGGCAGGAGATGTCAGCATGTGCTCGCCTGTCCGAGTGGCGCAGGCGAGCAGCACTGAGAATAGAGAAGAAGGGCTGTCATGTCACGGGATTTAAAGCAGCCAAGCCACGTGCCTGATGTTCACAGAAGCCTCCCGTGCCAAAAGTGGGAAACTAGCAGGTAATGTGCTTCTAGAGGAGAAATGCTGGGACTGAGGTGGCCAAATGATTATAAAATCCAAGGCAAGAAAGAGGGAATGATGGCATGGCCCACGTACCCCATGTTTTCTCCTGAGGCCGTGTACTTGCAGGGGCTAAAGGCCCGCTCTGGCAGATTTGGAAGGCAGTCAAGGCAGCCAGGCGAGAGCAGTGACATCAGCGTGACATCAGCGGCCCACAAACCGCATGGGTGGCAACCTCAGTGAGCAAAGCATTGTGACCTCACATCCCTCACTGCTTATGTTTGGGCACAGACAGAGCTGGGCTCAGACCGGCTCGCGCCTGGACTCCTGGCAAGCGTGCCTGCGAGGACTGGAAGCCCGCGAGGTCCTTGGGAGCTGCTGTGGGCAAGTCTGGGTTGTGATTCCCACGCCTTTGCCTGTTTCCTTAGCCATACGTGGTTGAGGAAGCCAAGCAGTGTGAGCGGTGCTTGCGGCGGCACAGGTGAGCGGTGCAGGAAAGGACTACGGGGTGGCCGTGGGCTGGGCGATGGTGTCTGGGGAGCTGTGAGTGTGTGGTGTCCTTCTTGAGGGGCCTGGGCGCTCCTTTGAGCCGCCCATCTCCCTGGGACAGCAAGTGACCTGTTTTGCAGCGTGTCACACCAGCAGGAGGGAGCAGCTGCTGTGCCCAGCTCTGCTGCAAGCCACAAGCATGGCCACGGAGACAGACTGGAACTGCCCCATCTGCCGTGACGGTCCCGGTGAAAAGGCTTCTGTAACACCGTGCGTCCACCAGTTCTGCCTGGGCTGCATTGTGCGCTGGGTCAAGACCAAGCCATTGTGCCCCCTGTGCAGGCAGCCTATCAAGAGCATCGTTTACTCTGTTCAGTCGGAGGAAGACTTTCTGGAGATAGCTCTCCCAAGCTCCTCAGACTCATGGGCTGCTGGTCACCAGGATGAGCAGGGGGCTGCGGAGCGCATGCCCAGCACCTATGTAGCTGGCTTCCCAGCTGAGCTCTGGGCTGGCATTTTCCAGGACTGCTCAGAAATCCTGGAGCCCCTGCTGCCCTGGCTGAACCAGGAGCTTTCGCAGCTGCTCAGGACCCACTGGTGGGAGGTGGCTCTGGCACAGAGTGTGGTCGTAGCCAATTTGTGCTACTATGGGCTGAGGCAGGAGGCCTTGGTCCAGGAGCTGCAAGGCCTGCTGCAGGAGCAGACGGTGGCATTTGTGCGCCGGCTCATTGACACTGCTGCTGACAGGTGCAGTGATGAGATCCTGCGGCGGATGAACCTCCTGAACTCCCATGCTCAGGAGGAAGAGGAGCAGGAGCAGGAGCAGGAGGAAGAGGAGGAGGGTCCCAAAGGCATCACTGCCTCCCTCCAGGGGACTCTCACCCCCATGGTGGCCTCCTCCCACAGCCCTATGGTCTCCAATGTGGAAGCAGACACTGGAACATTGGAAGCCACGCTGCGTGAGGGGCCCAGCCGCTCTCCATCCATGCCCGTCCATGCAGAGCGGGAGCAGCCCCAGGACGAGCCTGGCGAGGCGGCAGCAGCAGCAGCAGCAGCAGCAGCAGCAGCAGGAGAAGGCCCCTCTGCCCAAGGCTGCAGCCGCAGCCGTCGTGCTCCTGGCCGGGACACGGACAGAGTGCCCAAGGAGCGCCGGCGCCCCACAAAGAGGAAGGCCTCTAGACCTCAGGACTCTCCCCAGCCCCCAAAAAGGCCGTCCCGCCAGCGCAAGCCCAAGCCAAGGCCCCTTGATTGTAGGAAGTAGGAGTAGATGTAGGAGTAAAGAATCAATGTTAGGAGTTGGAAATTGTTTTTAGAAGTAGGAAATAAATGGTAGAGTTAGGAAATCAATTGTAGAAGTAGGAAATAAATTGTTGTTTCTGTGACACAGTCTCAGAGTGTGGCTTTCTCGGCCTTCTCCTGTTGCCTTTTCCCTCTGCCCTCAAATGCCAATGTGGGCGGCAACTGGGAGGGGAGGGGATAGGAACATTGTAGCCACAGGGGCCCAGAGGAGCCCTGGCAGGGGCCTGTGCCCAGTGCTACAGGAAGACAAGAAGCAGCCCCCAGGCCAAGCTTGGGACCCAGCCTGGGAGTCTGGAAAGCTTCCTGCTCTCAACTGCAGGGCAGGACAGGCCATCTTCATGGGGCATGAGCTGCAGGCAGCAAGCGAGCTAAAAGGGACAGAAGGAGCCCTCAGCTGGGGTCACAGTCAGTGCTGCAGAGGAAAGCAAAACTTCTCGGGATCCAGAGCCAATGTGGCCTGAGGGAAAGTTCCTTCTTGACCCCAGGGCTACTGATTGGCCGTGTTGAAAAGGGGCTCTGGAATGAAGGCAGCCAGTGGAAACACCGGTCGCCTTGGAGAACCACATGCCATCCTGCCTGTTCAGCAGAGTCAGCTGCACAGGACAACCCAGGGTCTGCCAGGCCAAGTGCCAGTGGCACAATAGGTAGAGTCTGCAAGGATGCTCCAGGAAGTCCCTGATGCAAAGAGATGGAGAGATGCTTCGTTGGTGTGGCTAGCTTTTAGCTGTCAGAATAAACCAAAACTCTTGTAGGGATCTTCAGAAGATCCCGCCCTTCAAAATGACAATGGCCTGCACCGAGAGAGGGGCCAGCTTCCAGTTTGATGCCGCCCTGAGCACTGAAGGGGATGAGTGGAGGGAAAGAGCCAAGAGGAAGGATGGATTTGAACAAATCCACAGGATTCCTGCCAAGCCATTGAAGCCTAAGTGCAGATGTATCCTTGGCCAAGGAAATGAGTGATTTGAGATGGCAACAAGTCAGATGTGTACAGGCGAGAAACGCAAGCCCTCTATTTAAGGAGGGTTCCGAACAATCAAGAGAGCTTTTGTCACGTGGATCACCGAGGGTTGTGTGTCTGTCTCCAGCCAGGACCGCGGTTACCGTTCTACTCAACGACAGCAGAGATTTTCTCCCCGTTTTGGACCGTTTTTGGTTTGCCCAAAAGGGTGCTTGATGCTTCTTTTTCAGTTCTCTCTCCATCGTCAACTTGATGTTTCAATGGGATGAGGAGAGCAACAGCGGGTTGCAAGGGTCACTGAGCTAAGGACCACACCATCGTGCCCGTCAACAGCGATCCAATGGGGCTGTGGAGAAGAAAAGAAATGGGAATTGAAAAGCAACCTGGCAAGAAGTTGATGCGGAGACTGGCAGGAGATGTCAGCATGTGCTCGCCTGTCCGAGTGGCGCAGGCGAGCAGCACTGAGAATAGAGAAGAAGGGCTGTCATGTCACGGGATTTAAAGCAGCCAAGCCACGTGCCGGATGTACACAGAAGCCTCCCGTGCCAAAAGTGGGAAACTAGCAGGTAATGTGCTTCTAGAGGAGAAATGCTGGGACTGAGGTGGCCAAATGATTATAAAATCTGAGGCAAGAAAGAGGGAATGATGGCATGGCCCACGTACCCCATGTTTTCTCCTGAGGCCGTGGACTTGCAGGGGCTAAAGGCCCGCTCTGGCAGATTTGGAAGGCAGTCAAGGCAGCCAGGCGAGAGCAGTGACATCAGCGTGACATCAGCGGCCCACAAACCGCATGGGTGGCAACCTCAGTGAGCAAAGCATTGTGACCTCACATCCCTCACTGCTTATGTTTGGGCACAGACAGAGCTGGGCTCAGACCGGCTCGCGCCTGCACTCCTGGCAAGCGTGCCTGCGAGGACTGGAAGCCCGCGAGGTCCTTGGGAGCTGCTGTGGGCAAGTCTGGGTTGTGATTCCCACGCCTTTGCCTGTTTCCTTAGCCATACGTGGTTGAGGAAGCCAAGCAGTGTGAGCGGTGCTTGCGGCGGCACAGGTGAGCGGTGCAGGAAAGGACTACGGGGTGGCCGTGGGCTGGGCGATGGTGTCTGGGGAGCTGTGAGTGTGTGGTGTCCTTCTTGAGGGGCCTGGGCGCTCCTTTGAGCCGCCCATCTCCCTGGGACAGCAAGTGACCTGTTTTGCAGCGTGTCACACCAGCAGGAGGGAGCAGCTGCTGTGCCCAGCTCTGCTGCAAGCCACAAGCATGGCCACGGAGACAGACTGGAACTGCCCCATCTGCCGTGACGGTCCCGGTGAAAAGGCTTCTGTAACACCGTGCGTCCACCAGTTCTGCCTGGGCTGCATTGTGCGCTGGGTCAAGACCAAGCCATTGTGCCCCCTGTGCAGGCAGCCTATCAAGAGCATCGTTTACTCTGTTCGGTCGGAGGAAGACTTTCTGGAGATAGCTCTCCCAAGCTCCTCAGACTCATGGGCTGCTGGTCACCAGGATGAGCAGGGGGCTGCGGAGCGCATGCCCAGCACCTATGTAGCTGGCTTCCCAGCTGAGCTCTGGGCTGGCATTTTCCAGGACTGCTCAGAAATCCTGGAGCCCCTGCTGCCCTGGCTGAACCAGGAGCTTTCGCAGCTGCTCAGGACCCACTGGTGGGAGGTGGCTCTGGCACAGAGTGTGGTCGTAGCCAATTTGTGCTACTATGGGCTGAGGCAGGAGGCCTTGGTCCAGGAGCTGCAAGGCCTGCTGCAGGAGCAGACGGTGGCATTTGTGCGCCGGCTCATTGACACTGCTGCTGACAGGTGCAGTGATGAGATCCTGCGGCGGATGAACCTCCTGAACTCCCATGCTCAGGAGGAAGAGGAGCAGGAGCAGGAGGAAGAGGAGGAGGGTCCCAAAGGCATCACTGCCTCCCTCCAGGGGACTCTCACCCCCATGGTGGCCTCCTCCCACAGCCCTATGGTCTCCAATGTGGAAGCAGACACTGGAACATTGGAAGCCACGCTGCGTGAGGGGCCCAGCCGCTCTCCATCCATGCCCGTCCATGCAGAGCGGGAGCAGCCCCAGGACGAGCCTGGCGAGGCAGCAGCAGCAGCAGCAGCAGCAGCAGCCGCAGCAGCAGCAGCAGCAGCAGGAGAAGGCCCCTCTGCCCAAGGCTGCAGCCGCAGCCGTCGTGCTCCTGGCCGGGACACGGACAGCGTGCCCAAGGAGCGCCGGCGCCCCACAAAGAGGAAGGCCTCTAGACCTCAGGACTCTCCCCAGCCCCCAAAAAGGCCGTCCCGCCAGCGCAAGCCCAAGCCAAGGCCCCTTGATTGTAGGAAGTAGGAGTAGATGTAGGAGTAAAGAATCAATGTTAGGAGTTGGAAATTGTTTTTAGAAGTAGGAAATAAATGGTAGAGTTAGGAAATCAATTGTAGAAGTAGGAAATAAATTGTTGTTTCTCTGACACAGTCTCAGAGTGTGGCTTTCTCGGCATTCTCCTGTTGCCTTTTCCCTCTGCCCTCAAATGCCAATGTGGGCGGCAACTGGGAGGGGAGGGGATAGGAACATTGTAGCCACAGGGGCCCAGAGGAGCCCTGGCAGGGGCCTGTGCCCAGTGCTACAGGAAGACAAGAAGCAGCCCCCAGGCAGGCCAAGCTTGGGACCCAGCCTGGGAGTCTGGAAAGCTTCCTGCTCTCAACTGCAGGGCAGGACAGGCCATCTTCATGGGGCATGAGCTGCAGGCAGCAAGCGAGCTAAAAGGGACAGAAGGAGCCCTCAGCTGGGGTCACAGTCAGTGCTGCAGAGGAAAGCAAAACTTCTCGGGATCCAGAGCCAATGTGGCCTGAGGGAAAGTTCCTTCTTGACCCCAGGGCTACTGATTGGCCGTGTTGAAAAGGGGCTCTGGAATGAAGGCAGCCAGTGGAAACACCGGTCGCCTTGGAGAACCACATGCCATCCTGCCTGTTCAGCAGAGTCAGCTGCACAGGACAACCCAGGGTCTGCCAGGCCAAGTGCCAGTGGCACAATAGGTAGAGTCTGCAAGGATGCTCCAGGAAGTCCCTGATGCAAAGAGATGGAGAGATGCTTCGTTGGTGTGGCTAGCTTTTAGCTGTCAGAATAAACCAAAACTCTTGTAGGGATCTTCAGAAGATCCCGCCCTTCAAAATGACAATGGCCTGCACCGAGAGAGGGGCCAGCTTCCAGTTTGATGCCGCCCTGAGCACTGAAGGGGATGAGTGGAGGGAAAGAGCCAAGAGGAAGGATGGATTTGAACAAATCCACAGGATTCCTGCCAAGCCATTGAAGCCTAAGTGCAGATGTATCCTTGGCCAAGGAAATGAGTGATTTGAGATGGCAACAAGTCAGATGTGTACAGGCGAGAAACGCAAGCCCTCTATTTAAGGAGGGTTCCGAACAATCAAGAGAGCTTTTGTCACGTGGATCACCGAGGGTTGTGTGTCTGTCTCCAGCCAGGACCGCGGTTACCGTTCTACTCAACGACAGCAGAGATTTTCTCCCCGTTTTGGACCGTTTTTGGTTTGCCCAAAAGGGTGCTTGATGCTTCTTTTTCAGTTCTCTCTCCATCGTCAACTTGATGTTTCAATGGGATGAGGAGAGCAACAGCGGGTTGCAAGGGTCACTGAGCTAAGGACCACACCATCGTGCCCGTCAACAGCGATCCAATGGGGCTGTGGAGAAGAAAAGAAATGGGAATTGAAAAGCAACCTGGCAAGAAGTTGATGCGGAGACTGGCAGGAGATGTCAGCATGTGCTCGCCTGTCCGAGTGGCGCAGGCGAGCAGCACTGAGAATAGAGAAGAAGGGCTGTCATGTCACGGGATTTAAAGCAGCCAAGCCACGTGCCGGATGTACACAGAAGCCTCCCGTGCCAAAAGTGGGAAACTAGCAGGTAATGTGCTTCTAGAGGAGAAATGCTGGGACTGAGGTGGCCAAATGATTATAAAATCTGAGGCAAGAAAGAGGGAATGATGGCATGGCCCACGTACCCCATGTTTTCTCCTGAGGCCGTGGACTTGCAGGGGCTAAAGGCCCGCTCTGGCAGATTTGGAAGGCAGTCAAGGCAGCCAGGCGAGAGCAGTGACATCAGCGTGACATCAGCGGCCCACAAACCGCATGGGTGGCAACCTCAGTGAGCAAAGCATTGTGACCTCACATCCCTCACTGCTTATGTTTGGGCACAGACAGAGCTGGGCTCAGACCGGCTCGCGCCTGCACTCCTGGCAAGCGTGCCTGCGAGGACTGGAAGCCCGCGAGGTCCTTGGGAGCTGCTGTGGGCAAGTCTGGGTTGTGATTCCCACGCCTTTGCCTGTTTCCTTAGCCATACGTGGTTGAGGAAGCCAAGCAGTGTGAGCGGTGCTTGCGGCGGCACAGGTGAGCGGTGCAGGAAAGGACTACGGGGTGGCCGTGGGCTGGGCGATGGTGTCTGGGGAGCTGTGAGTGTGTGGTGTCCTTCTTGAGGGGCCTGGGCGCTCCTTTGAGCCGCCCATCTCCCTGGGACAGCAAGTGACCTGTTTTGCAGCGTGTCACACCAGCAGGAGGGAGCAGCTGCTGTGCCCAGCTCTGCTGCAAGCCACAAGCATGGCCACGGAGACAGACTGGAACTGCCCCATCTGCCGTGACGGTCCCGGTGAAAAGGCTTCTGTAACACCGTGCGTCCACCAGTTCTGCCTGGGCTGCATTGTGCGCTGGGTCAAGACCAAGCCATTGTGCCCCCTGTGCAGGCAGCCTATCAAGAGCATCGTTTACTCTGTTCGGTCGGAGGAAGACTTTCTGGAGATAGCTCTCCCAAGCTCCTCAGACTCATGGGCTGCTGGTCACCAGGATGAGCAGGGGGCTGCGGAGCGCATGCCCAGCACCTATGTAGCTGGCTTCCCAGCTGAGCTCTGGGCTGGCATTTTCCAGGACTGCTCAGAAATCCTGGAGCCCCTGCTGCCCTGGCTGAACCAGGAGCTTTCGCAGCTGCTCAGGACCCACTGGTGGGAGGTGGCTCTGGCACAGAGTGTGGTCGTAGCCAATTTGTGCTACTATGGGCTGAGGCAGGAGGCCTTGGTCCAGGAGCTGCAAGGCCTGCTGCAGGAGCAGACGGTGGCATTTGTGCGCCGGCTCATTGACACTGCTGCTGACAGGTGCAGTGATGAGATCCTGCGGCGGATGAACCTCCTGAACTCCCATGCTCAGGAGGAAGAGGAGCAGGAGCAGGAGGAAGAGGAGGAGGGTCCCAAAGGCATCACTGCCTCCCTCCAGGGGACTCTCACCCCCATGGTGGCCTCCTCCCACAGCCCTATGGTCTCCAATGTGGAAGCAGACACTGGAACATTGGAAGCCACGCTGCGTGAGGGGCCCAGCCGCTCTCCATCCATGCCCGTCCATGCAGAGCGGGAGCAGCCCCAGGACGAGCCTGGCGAGGCAGCAGCAGCAGCAGCAGCAGCAGCAGCCGCAGCAGCAGCAGCAGCAGCAGGAGAAGGCCCCTCTGCCCAAGGCTGCAGCCGCAGCCGTCGTGCTCCTGGCCGGGACACGGACAGCGTGCCCAAGGAGCGCCGGCGCCCCACAAAGAGGAAGGCCTCTAGACCTCAGGACTCTCCCCAGCCCCCAAAAAGGCCGTCCCGCCAGCGCAAGCCCAAGCCAAGGCCCCTTGATTGTAGGAAGTAGGAGTAGATGTAGGAGTAAAGAATCAATGTTAGGAGTTGGAAATTGTTTTTAGAAGTAGGAAATAAATGGTAGAGTTAGGAAATCAATTGTAGAAGTAGGAAATAAATTGTTGTTTCTCTGACACAGTCTCAGAGTGTGGCTTTCTCGGCATTCTCCTGTTGCCTTTTCCCTCTGCCCTCAAATGCCAATGTGGGCGGCAACTGGGAGGGGAGGGGATAGGAACATTGTAGCCACAGGGGCCCAGAGGAGCCCTGGCAGGGGCCTGTGCCCAGTGCTACAGGAAGACAAGAAGCAGCCCCCAGGCAGGCCAAGCTTGGGACCCAGCCTGGGAGTCTGGAAAGCTTCCTGCTCTCAACTGCAGGGCAGGACAGGCCATCTTCATGGGGCATGAGCTGCAGGCAGCAAGCGAGCTAAAAGGGACAGAAGGAGCCCTCAGCTGGGGTCACAGTCAGTGCTGCAGAGGAAAGCAAAACTTCTCGGGATCCAGAGCCAATGTGGCCTGAGGGAAAGTTCCTTCTTGACCCCAGGGCTACTGATTGGCCGTGTTGAAAAGGGGCTCTGGAATGAAGGCAGCCAGTGGAAACACCGGTCGCCTTGGAGAACCACATGCCATCCTGCCTGTTCAGCAGAGTCAGCTGCACAGGACAACCCAGGGTCTGCCCGGCCAAGTGCCAGTGGCACAATAGGTAGAGTCTGCAAGGATGCTCCAGGAAGTCCCTGATGCAAAGAGATGGAGACATGCTTCGTTGGTGTGGCTAGCTTTTAGCTGTCAGAATAAACCAAAACTCTTGTAGGGATCTTCAGAAGATCCCGCCCTTCAAAATGACAATGGCCTGCACCGAGAGAGGGGCCAGCTTCCAGTTTGATGCCGCCCTGAGCACTGAAGGGGATGAGTGGAGGGAAAGAGCCAAGAGGAAGGATGGATTTGAACAAATCCACAGGATTCCTGCCAAGCCATTGAAGCCTTAGTGCAGATGTATCATTGGCCAAGGAAATGAGTGACTTGAGATGGCAACAAGTCAGATGTGTACAGGCGAGAAACGCAAGGCCTCTATTTAAGGAGGGTTCCGAACAATCAAGAGAGCTTTTGTCACGTGGATCACCGAGGGTTGTGTGTCTGTCTCCAGCCAGGACCGCGGTTACCGTTCTACTCAACGACAGCAGAGATTTTCTCCCCGTTTTGGACCGTTTTTGGTTTGCCCAAAAGGGTGCTTGATGCTTCTTTTTCAGTTCTCTCTCCATCGTCAACTTGATGTTTCAATGGGATGAGGAGAGCAACAGCGGGTTGCAAGGGTCACTGAGCTAAGGACCACACCATCGTGCCCGTCAACAGCGATCCAATGGGGCTGTGGAGAAGAAAAGAAATGGGAATTGAAAAGCAACCTGGCAAGAAGTTGATGCGGAGACTGGCAGGAGATGTCAGCATGTGCTCGCCTGTCCGAGTGGCGCAGGCGAGCAGCACTGAGAATAGAGAAGAAGGGCTGTCATGTCACGGGATTTAAAGCAGCCAAGCCACGTGCCGGATGTACACAGAAGCCTCCCGTGCCAAAAGTGGGAAACTAGCAGGTAATGTGCTTCTAGAGGAGAAATGCTGGGACTGAGGTGGCCAAATGATTATAAAATCTGAGGCAAGAAAGAGGGAATGATGGCATGGCCCACGTACCCCATGTTTTCTCCTGAGGCCGTGGACTTGCAGGGGCTAAAGGCCCGCTCTGGCAGATTTGGAAGGCAGTCAAGGCAGCCAGGCGAGAGCAGTGACATCAGCGTGACATCAGCGGCCCACAAACCGCATGGGTGGCAACCTCAGTGAGCAAAGCATTGTGACCTCACATCCCTCACTGCTTATGTTTGGGCACAGACAGAGCTGGGCTCAGACCGGCTCGCGCCTGCACTCCTGGCAAGCGTGCCTGCGAGGACTGGAAGCCCGCGAGGTCCTTGGGAGCTGCTGTGGGCAAGTCTGGGTTGTGATTCCCACGCCTTTGCCTGTTTCCTTAGCCATACGTGGTTGAGGAAGCCAAGCAGTGTGAGCGGTGCTTGCGGCGGCACAGGTGAGCGGTGCAGGAAAGGACTACGGGGTGGCCGTGGGCTGGGCGATGGTGTCTGGGGAGCTGTGAGTGTGTGGTGTCCTTCTTGAGGGGCCTGGGCGCTCCTTTGAGCCGCCCATCTCCCTGGGACAGCAAGTGACCTGTTTTGCAGCGTGTCACACCAGCAGGAGGGAGCAGCTGCTGTGCCCAGCTCTGCTGCAAGCCACAAGCATGGCCACGGAGACAGACTGGAACTGCCCCATCTGCCGTGACGGTCCCGGTGAAAAGGCTTCTGTAACACCGTGCGTCCACCAGTTCTGCCTGGGCTGCATTGTGCGCTGGGTCAAGACCAAGCCATTGTGCCCCCTGTGCAGGCAGCCTATCAAGAGCATCGTTTACTCTGTTCGGTCGGAGGAAGACTTTCTGGAGATAGCTCTCCCAAGCTCCTCAGACTCATGGGCTGCTGGTCACCAGGATGAGCAGGGGGCTGCGGAGCGCATGCCCAGCACCTATGTAGCTGGCTTCCCAGCTGAGCTCTGGGCTGGCATTTTCCAGGACTGCTCAGAAATCCTGGAGCCCCTGCTGCCCTGGCTGAACCAGGAGCTTTCGCAGCTGCTCAGGACCCACTGGTGGGAGGTGGCTCTGGCACAGAGTGTGGTCGTAGCCAATTTGTGCTACTATGGGCTGAGGCAGGAGGCCTTGGTCCAGGAGCTGCAAGGCCTGCTGCAGGAGCAGACGGTGGCATTTGTGCGCCGGCTCATTGACACTGCTGCTGACAGGTGCAGTGATGAGATCCTGCGGCGGATGAACCTCCTGAACTCCCATGCTCAGGAGGAAGAGCAGCAGGAGCAGGAGCAGGAGGAAGAGGAGGAGGGTCCCAAAGGCATCACTGCCTCCCTCCAGGGGACTCTCACCCCCATGGTGGCCTCCTCCCACAGCCCTATGGTCTCCAATGTGGAAGCAGACACTGGAACATTGGAAGCCACGCTGCGTGAGGGGCCCAGCCGCTCTCCATCCATGCCCGTCCATGCAGAGCGGGAGCAGCCCCAGGACGAGCCTGGCGAGGCAGCAGCAGCAGCAGCAGCAGCAGCAGCAGCAGCAGCAGCAGCAGGAGAAAGCCCCTCTGCCCAAGGCTGCAGCCGCAGCCGTCGTGCTCCTGGCCGGGACACGGACAGCGTGCCCAAGGAGCGCCGGCGCCCCACAAAGAGGAAGGCCTCTAGACCTCAGGACTCTCCCCAGCCCCCAAAAAGGCCGTCCCGCCAGCGCAAGCCCAAGCCAAGGCCCCTTGATTGTAGGAAGTAGGAGTAGATGTAGGAGTAAAGAATCAATGTTAGGAGTTGGAAATTGTTTTTAGAAGTAGGAAATAAATGGTAGAGTTAGGAAATCAATTGTAGAAGTAGGAAATAAATTGTTGTTTCTCTGACACAGTCTCAGAGTGTGGCTTTCTCGGCCTTCTCCTGTTGCCTTTTCCCTCTGCCCTCAAATGCCAATGTGGGCGGCAACTGGGAGGGGAGGGGATAGGAACATTGTAGCCACAGGGGCCCAGAGGAGCCCTGGCAGGGGCCTGTGCCCAGTGCTACAGGAAGACAAGAAGCAGCCCCCAGGCAGGCCAAGCTTGGGACCCAGCCTGGGAGTCTGGAAAGCTTCCTGCTCTCAACTGCAGGGCAGGACAGGCCATCTTCATGGGGCATGAGCTGCAGGCAGCAAGCGAGCTAAAAGGGACAGAAGGAGCCCTCAGCTGGGGTCACAGTCAGTGCTGCAGAGGAAAGCAAAACTTCTCGGGATCCAGAGCCAATGTGGCCTGAGGGAAAGTTCCTTCTTGACCCCAGGGCTACTGATTGGCCGTGTTGAAAAGGGGCTCTGGAATGAAGGCAGCCAGTGGAAACACCGGTCGCCTTGGAGAACCACATGCCATCCTGCCTGATCAGCAGAGTCAGCTGCACAGGACAACCCAGGGTCTGCCAGGCCAAGTGCCAGTGGCACAATAGGTAGAGTCTGCAAGGATGCTCCAGGAAGTCCCTGATGCAAAGAGATGGAGAGATGCTTCGTTGGTGTGGCTAGCTTTTAGCTGTCAGAATAAACCAAAACTCTTGTAGGGATCTTCAGAAGATCCCGCCCTTCAAAATGACAATGGCCTGCACCGAGAGAGGGGCCAGCTTCCAGTTTGATGCCGCCCTGAGCACTGAAGGGGATGAGTGGAGGGAAAGAGCCAAGAGGAAGGATGGATTTGAACAAATCCACAGGATTCCTGCCAAGCCATTGAAGCCTAAGTGCAGATGTATCCTTGGCCAAGGAAATGAGTGACTTGAGATGGCGACAAGTCAGATGTGTACAGGCGAGAAACGCAAGGCCTCTATTTAAGGAGGGTTCCGAACAATCAAGAGAGCTTTTGTCACGTGGATCACCGAGGGTTGTGTGTCTGTCTCCAGCCAGGACCGCGGTTACCGTTCTACTCAACGACAGCAGAGATTTTCTCCCCGTTTTGGACCGTTTTTGGTTTGCCCAAAAGGGTGCTTGATGCTTCTTTTTCAGTTCTCTCTCCATCGTCAACTTGATGTTTCAATGGGATGAGGAGAGCAACAGCGGGTTGCAAGGGTCACTGAGCTAAGGACCACACCATCGTGCCCGTCAACAGCGATCCAATGGGGCTGTGGAGAAGAAAAGAAATGGGAATTGAAAAGCAACCTGGCAAGAAGTTGATGCGGAGACTGGCAGGAGATGTCAGCATGTGCTCGCCTGTCCGAGTGGCGCAGGCGAGCAGCACTGAGAATAGAGAAGAAGGGCTGTCATGTCACGGGATTTAAAGCAGCCAAGCCACGTGCCTGATGTACACAGAAGCCTCCCATGGCAAAAGTGGGAAACTAGCAGGTAATGTGCTTCTAGAGGAGAAATGCTGGGACTGAGGTGGCCAAATGATTATAAAATCTGAGGCAAGAAATAGGGAATGATGGCATGGCCCACGTACCCCATGTTTTCTCCAGAGGCCGTGTACTTGCAGGGGCTAAAGGCCCGCTCTGGCAGATTTGGAAGGCAGTCAAGGCAGCCAGGCGAGAGCAGTGACATCAGCGTGACATCAGCGGCCCACAAACCGCATGGGTGGCAACCTCAGTGAGCAAAGCATTGTGACCTCACATCCCTCACTGCTTATGTTTGGGCACAGACAGAGCTGGGCTCAGACCGGCTCGCGCCTGCACTCCTGGCAAGCGTGCCTGCGAGGACTGGAAGCCCGCGAGGTCCTTGGGAGCTGCTGTGGGCAAGTCTGGGTTGTGATTCCCACGCCTTTGCCTGTTTCCTTAGCCATACGTGGTTGAGGAAGCCAAGCAGTGTGAGCGGTGCTTGCGGCGGCACAGGTGAGCGGTGCAGGAAAGGACTACGGGGTGGCCGTGGGCTGGGCGATGGTGTCTGGGGAGCTGTGAGTGTGTGGTGTCCTTCTTGAGGGGCCTGGGCGCTCCTTTGAGCCGCCCATCTCCCTGGGACAGCAAGTGACCTGTTTTGCAGCGTGTCACACCAGCAGGAGGGAGCAGCTGCTGTGCCCAGCTCTGCTGCAAGCCACAAGCATGGCCACGGAGACAGACTGGAACTGCCCCATCTGCCGTGACGGTCCCGGTGAAAAGGCTTCTGTAACACCGTGCGTCCACCAGTTCTGCCTGGGCTGCATTGTGCGCTGGGTCAAGACCAAGCCATTGTGCCCCCTGTGCAGGCAGCCTATCAAGAGCATCGTTTACTCTGTTCGGTCGGAGGAAGACTTTCTGGAGATAGCTCTCCCAAGCTCCTCAGACTCATGGGCTGCTGGTCACCAGGATGAGCAGGGGGCTGCGGAGCGCATGCCCAGCACCTATGTAGCTGGCTTCCCAGCTGAGCTCTGGGCTGGCATTTTCCAGGACTGCTCAGAAATCCTGGAGCCCCTGCTGCCCTGGCTGAACCAGGAGCTTTCGCAGCTGCTCAGGACCCACTGGTGGGAGGTGGCTCTGGCACAGAGTGTGGTCGTAGCCAATTTGTGCTACTATGGGCTGAGGCAGGAGGCCTTGGTCCAGGAGCTGCAAGGCCTGCTGCAGGAGCAGACGGTGGCATTTGTGCGCCGGCTCATTGACACTGCTGCTGACAGGTGCAGTGATGAGATCCTGCGGCGGATGAACCTCCTGAACTCCCATGCTCAGGAGGAAGAGGAGCAGGAGCAGGAGCAGGAGGAAGAGGAGGAGGGTCCCAAAGGCATCACTGCCTCCCTCCAGGGGACTCTCACCCCCATGGTGGCCTCCTCCCACAGCCCTATGGTCTCCAATGTGGAAGCAGACACTGGAACATTGGAAGCCACGCTGCGTGAGGGGCCCAGCCGCTCTCCATCCATGCCCGTCCATGCAGAGCGGGAGCAGCCCCAGGACGAGCCTGGCGAGGCAGCAGCAGCAGCAGCAGCAGCAGCAGCAGCAGCAGCAGCAGCAGCAGGAGAAGGCCCCTCTGCCCAAGGCTGCAGCCGCAGCCGTCGTGCTCCTGGCCGGGACACGGACAGAGTGCCCAAGGAGCGCCGGCGCCCCACAAAGAGGAAGGCCTCTAGACCTCAGGACTCTCCCCAGCCCCCAAAAAGGCCGTCCCGCCAGCGCAAGCCCAAGCCAAGGCCCCTTGATTGTAGGAAGTAGGAGTAGATGTAGGAGTAAAGAATCAATGTTAGGAGTTGGAAATTGTTTTTAGAAGTAGGAAATAAATGGTAGAGTTAGGAAATCAATTGTAGAAGTAGGAAATAAATTGTTGTTTCTCTGACACAGTCTCAGAGTGTGGCTTTCTCGGCCTTCTCCTGTTGCCTTTTCCCTCTGCCCTCAAATGCCAATGTGGGCGGCAACTGGGAGGGGAGGGGATAGGAACATTGTAGCCACAGGGGCCCAGAGGAGCCCTGGCAGGGGCCTGGGCCCAGTGCTACAGGAAGACAAGAAGCAGCCCCCAGGCCAAGCTTGGGACCCAGCCTGGGAGTCTGGAAAGCTTCCTGCTCTCAACTGCAGGGCAGGACAGGCCATTTTCATGGGGCATGAGCTGCAGGCAGCAAGCGAGCTAAAAGGGACAGAAGGAGCCCTCAGCTGGGGTCACAGTCAGTGCTGCAGAGGAAAGCAAAACTTCTCGGGATCCAGAGCCAATGTGGCCTGAGGGAAAGTTCCTTCTTGACCCCAGGGCTACTGATTGGCCGTGTTGAAAAGGGGCTCTGGAATGAAGGCAGCCAGTGGAAACACCGGTCGCCTTGGAGAACCACATGCCATCCTGCCTGATCAGCAGAGTCAGCTGCACAGGACAACCCAGGGTCTGCCCGGCCAAGTGCCAGTGGCACAATAGGTAGAGTCTGCAAGGATGCTCCAGGAAGTCCCTGATGCAAAGAGATGGAGAGATGCTTCGTTGGTGTGGCTAGCTTTTAGCTGTCAGAATAAACCAAAACTCTTGTAGGGATCTTCAGAAGATCCCGCCCTTCAAAATGACAATGGCCTGCACCGAGAGAGGGGCCAGCTTCCAGTTTGATGCCGCCCTGAGCACTGAAGGGGATGAGTGGAGGGAAAGAGCCAAGAGGAAGGATGGATTTGAACAAATCCACAGGATTCCTGCCAAGCCATTGAAGCCTAAGTGCAGATGTATCCTTGGCCAAGGAAATGAGTGACTTGAGATGGCAACAAGTCAGATGTGTACAGGCGAGAAACGCAAGCCCTCTATTTAAGGAGGGTTCCGAACAATCAAGAGAGCTTTTGTCACGTGGATCACCGAGGGTTGTGTGTCTGTCTCCAGCCAGGACCGCGGTTACCGTTCTACTCAACGACAGCAGAGATTTTCTCCCCGTTTTGGACCGTTTTTGGTTTGCCCAAAAGGGTGCTTGATGCTTCTTTTTCAGTTCTCTCTCCATCGTCAACTTGATGTTTCAATGGGATGAGGAGAGCAACAGCGGGTTGCAAGGGTCACTGAGCTAAGGACCACACCATCGTGCCCGTCAACAGCGATCCAATGGGGCTGTGGAGAAGAAAAGAAATGGGAATTGAAAAGCAACCTGGCAAGAAGTTGATGCGGAGACTGGCAGGAGATGTCAGCATGTGCTCGCCTGTCCGAGTGGCGCAGGCGAGCAGCACTGAGAATAGAGAAGAAGGGCTGTCATGTCACGGGATTTAAAGCAGCCAAGCCACGTGCCTGATGTTCACAGAAGCCTCCCGTGCCAAAAGTGGGAAACTAGCAGGTAATGTGCTTCTAGAGGAGAAATGCTGGGACTGAGGTGACCAAATGATTATAAAATCCAAGGCAAGAAAGAGGGAATGATGGCATGGCCCACGTACCCCATGTTTTCTCCTGAGGCCGTGTACTTGCAGGGGCTAAAGGCCCGCTCTGGCAGATTTGGAAGGCAGTCAAGGCAGCCAGGCGAGAGCAGTGACATCAGCGTGACATCAGCGGCCCACAAACCGCATGGGTGGCAACCTCAGTGAGCAAAGCATTGTGACCTCACATCCCTCACTGCTTATGTTTGGGCACAGACAGAGCTGGGCTCAGACCGGCTCGCGCCTGGACTCCTGGCAAGCGTGCCTGCGAGGACTGGAAGCCCGCGAGGTCCTTGGGAGCTGCTGTGGGCAAGTCTGGGTTGTGATTCCCACGCCTTTGCCTGTTTCCTTAGCCATACGTGGTTGAGGAAGCCAAGCAGTGTGAGCGGTGCTTGCGGCGGCACAGGTGAGCGGTGCAGGAAAGGACTACGGGGTGGCCGTGGGCTGGGCGATGGCGTCTGGGGAGCTGTGAGTGTGTGGTGTCCTTCTTGAGGGGCCTGGGCGCTCCTTTGAGCCGCCCATCTCCCTGGGACAGCAAGTGACCTGTTTTGCAGCGTGTCACACCAGCAGGAGGGAGCAGCTGCTGTGCCCAGCTCTGCTGCAAGCCACAAGCATGGCCACGGAGACAGACTGGAACTGCCCCATCTGCCGTGACGGTCCCGGTGAAAAGGCTTCTGTAACACCGTGCGTCCACCAGTTCTGCCTGGGCTGCATTGTGCGCTGGGTCAAGACCAAGCCATTGTGCCCCCTGTGCAGGCAGCCTATCAAGAGCATCGTTTACTCTGTTCGGTCGGAGGAAGACTTTCTGGAGATAGCTCTCCCAAGCTCCTCAGACTCATGGGCTGCTGGTCACCAGGATGAGCAGGGGGCTGCGGAGCGCATGCCCAGCACCTATGTAGCTGGCTTCCCAGCTGAGCTCTGGGCTGGCATTTTCCAGGACTGCTCAGAAATCCTGGAGCCCCTGCTGCCCTGGCTGAACCAGGAGCTTTCGCAGCTGCTCAGGACCCACTGGTGGGAGGTGGCTCTGGCACAGAGTGTGGTCGTAGCCAATTTGTGCTACTATGGGCTGAGGCAGGAGGCCTTGGTCCAGGAGCTGCAAGGCCTGCTGCAGGAGCAGACGGTGGCATTTGTGCGCCGGCTCATTGACACTGCTGCTGACAGGTGCAGTGATGAGATCCTGCGGCGGATGAACCTCCTGAACTCCCATGCTCAGGAGGAAGAGGAGCAGGAGCAGGAGGAAGAGGAGGAGGGTCCCAAAGGCATCACTGCCTCCCTCCAGGGGACTCTCACCCCCATGGTGGCCTCCTCCCACAGCCCTATGGTCTCCAATGTGGAAGCAGACACTGGAACATTGGAAGCCACGCTGCGTGAGGGGCCCAGCCGCTCTCCATCCATGCCCGTCCATGCAGAGCGGGAGCAGCCCCAGGACGAGCCTGGCGAGGCAGCAGCAGCAGCAGCAGCAGCAGCAGCAGCAGCAGCAGCAGGAGAAGGCCCCTCTGCCCAAGGCTGCAGCCGCAGCCGTCATGCTCCTGGCCGGGACACGGACAGAGTGCCCAAGGAGCGCCGGCGCCCCACAAAGAGGAAGGCCTCTAGACCTCAGGACTCTCCCCAGCCCCCAAAAAGGCCGTCCCGCCAGCGCAAGCCCAAGCCAAGGCCCCTTGATTGTAGGAAGTAGGAGTAGATGTAGGAGTAAAGAATCAATGTTAGGAGTTGGAAATTGTTTTTAGAAGTAGGAAATAAATGGTAGAGTTAGGAAATCAATTGTAGAAGTAGGAAATAAATTGTTGTTTCTCTGACACAGTCTCAGAGTGTGGCTTTCTCGGCCTTCTCCTGTTGCCTTTTCCCTCTGCCCTCAAATGCCAATGTGGGCGGCAACTGGGAGGGGAGGGGATAGGAACATTGTAGCCACAGGGGCCCAGAGGAGCCCTGGCAGGGGCCTGTGCCCAGTGCTACAGGAAGACAAGAAGCAGCCCCCAGGCCAAGCTTGGGACCCAGCCTGGGAGTCTGGAAAGCTTCCTGCTCTCAACTGCAGGGCAGGACAGGCCATTTTCATGGGGCATGAGCTGCAGGCAGCAAGCGAGCTAAAAGGGACAGAAGGAGCCCTCAGCTGGGGTCACAGTCAGTGCTGCAGAGGAAAGCAAAACTTCTCGGGATCCAGAGCCAATGTGGCCTGAGGGAAAGTTCCTTCTTGACCCCAGGGCTACTGATTGGCCGTGTTGAAAAGGGGCTCTGGAATGAAGGCAGCCAGTGGAAACACCGGTCGCCTTGGAGAACCACATGCCATCCTGCCTGTTCAGCAGAGTCTGCTGCACAGGACAACCCAGGGTCTGCCAGGCCAAGTGCCAGTGGCACAATAGGTAGAGTCTGCAAGGATGCTCCAGGAAGTCCCTGATGCAAAGAGATGGAGAGATGCTTCGTTGGTGTGGCTAGCTTTTAGCTGTCAGAATAAACCAAAACTCTTGTAGGGATCTTCAGAAGATCCCGCCCTTCAAAATGACAATGGCCTGCACCGAGAGAGGGGCCAGCTTCCAGTTTGATGCCGCCCTGAGCACTGAAGGGGATGAGTGGAGGGAAAGAGCCAAGAGGAAGGATGGATTTGAACAAATCCACAGGATTCCTGCCAAGCCATTGAAGCCTAAGTGCAGATGTATCCTTGGCCAAGGAAATGAGTGACTTGAGATGGCAACAAGTCAGATGTGTACAGGCGAGAAACGCAAGCCCTCTATTTAAGGAGGGTTCCGAACAATCAAGAGAGCTTTTGTCACGTGGATCACCGAGGGTTGTGTGTCTGTCTCCAGCCAGGACCGCGGTTACCGTTCTACTCAACGACAGCAGAGATTTTCTCCCCGTTTTGGACCGTTTTTGGTTTGCCCAAAAGGGTGCTTGATGCTTCTTTTTCAGTTCTCTCTCCATCGTCAACTTGATGTTTCAATGGGATGAGGAGAGCAACAGCGCGTTGCAAGGGTCACTGAGCTAAGGACCACACCATCGTGCCCGTCAACAGCGATCCAATGGGGCTGTGGAGAAGAAAAGAAATGGGAATTGAAAAGCAACCTGGCAAGAAGTTGATGCGGAGACTGGCAGGAGATGTCAGCATGTGCTCGCCTGTCCGAGTGGCGCAGGCGAGCAGCACTGAGAATAGAGAAGAAGGGCTGTCATGTCACGGGATTTAAAGCAGCCAAGCCACGTGCCTGATGTTCACAGAAGCCTCCCGTGCCAAAAGTGGGAAACTAGCAGGTAATGTGCTTCTAGAGGAGAAATGCTGGGACTGAGGTGGCCAAATGATTATAAAATCCAAGGCAAGAAAGAGGGAATGATGGCATGGCCCACGTACCCCATGTTTTCTCCTGAGGCCGTGTACTTGCAGGGGCTAAAGGCCCGCTCTGGCAGATTTGGAAGGCAGTCAAGGCAGCCAGGCGAGAGCAGTGACATCAGCGTGACATCAGCGGCCCACAAACCGCATGGGTGGCAACCTCAGTGAGCAAAGCATTGTGACCTCACATCCCTCACTGCTTATGTTTGGGCACAGACAGAGCTGGGCTCAGACCGGCTCGCGCCTGGACTCCTGGCAAGCGTGCCTGCGAGGACTGGAAGCCCGCGAGGTCCTTGGGAGCTGCTGTGGGCAAGTCTGGGTTGTGATTCCCACGCCTTTGCCTGTTTCCTTAGCCATACGTGGTTGAGGAAGCCAAGCAGTGTGAGCGGTGCTTGCGGCGGCACAGGTGAGCGGTGCAGGAAAGGACTACGGGGTGGCCGTGGGCTGGGCGATGGTGTCTGGGGAGCTGTGAGTGTGTGGTGTCCTTCTTGAGGGGCCTGGGCGCTCCTTTGAGCCGCCCATCTCCCTGGGACAGCAAGTGACCTGTTTTGCAGCGTGTCACACCAGCAGGAGGGAGCAGCTGCTGTGCCCAGCTCTGCTGCAAGCCACAAGCATGGCCACGGAGACAGACTGGAACTGCCCCATCTGCCGTGACGGTCCCGGTGAAAAGGCTTCTGTAACACCGTGCGTCCACCAGTTCTGCCTGGGCTGCATTGTGCGCTGGGTCAAGACCAAGCCATTGTGCCCCCTGTGCAGGCAGCCTATCAAGAGCATCGTTTACTCTGTTCGGTCGGAGGAAGACTTTCTGGAGATAGCTCTCCCAAGCTCCTCAGACTCATGGGCTGCTGGTCACCAGGATGAGCAGGGGGCTGCGGAGCGCATGCCCAGCACCTATGTAGCTGGCTTCCCAGCTGAGCTCTGGGCTGGCATTTTCCAGGACTGCTCAGAAATCCTGGAGCCCCTGCTGCCCTGGCTGAACCAGGAGCTTTCGCAGCTGCTCAGGACCCACTGGTGGGAGGTGGCTCTGGCACAGAGTGTGGTCGTAGCCAATTTGTGCTACTATGGGCTGAGGCAGGAGGCCTTGGTCCAGGAGCTGCAAGGCCTGCTGCAGGAGCAGACGGTGGCATTTGTGCGCCGGCTCATTGACACTGCTGCTGACAGGTGCAGTGATGAGATCCTGCGGCGGATGAACCTCCTGAACTCCCATGCTCAGGAGGAAGAGGAGCAGGAGCAGGAGCAGGAGGAAGAGGAGGAGGGTCCCAAAGGCATCACTGCCTCCCTCCAGGGGACTCTCACCCCCATGGTGGCCTCCTCCCACAGCCCTATGGTCTCCAATGTGGAAGCAGACACTGGAACATTGGAAGCCACGCTGCGTGAGGGGCCCAGCCGCTCTCCATCCATGCCCGTCCATGCAGAGCGGGAGCAGCCCCAGGACGAGCCTGGCGAGGCGGCAGCAGCAGCAGCAGCAGCAGCAGCAGCAGCAGGAGAAGGCCCCTCTGCCCAAGGCTGCAGCCGCAGCCGTCGTGCTCCTGGCCGGGACACGGACAGTGTGCCCAAGGAGCGCCGGCGCCCCACAAAGAGGAAGGCCTCTAGACCTCAGGACTCTCCCCAGCCCCCAAAAAGGCCGTCCCGCCAGCGCAAGCCCAAGCCAAGGCCCCTTGATTGTAGGAAGTAGGAGTAGATGTAGGAGTAAAGAATCAATGTTAGGAGTTGGAAATTGTTTTTAGAAGTAGGAAATAAATGGTAGAGTTAGGAAATCAATTGTAGAAGTAGGAAATAAATTGTTGTTTCTGTGACACAGTCTCAGAGTGTGGCTTTCTCGGCCTTCTCCTGTTGCCTTTTCCCTCTGCCCTCAAATGCCAATGTGGGCGGCAACTGGGAGGGGAGGGGATAGGAACATTGTAGCCACAGGGGCCCAGAGGAGCCCTGGCAGGGGCCTGTGCCCAGTGCTACAGGAAGACAAGAAGCAGCCCCCAGGCCAAGCTTGGGACCCAGCCTGGGAGTCTGGAAAGCTTCCTGCTCTCAACTGCAGGGCAGGACAGGCCATCTTCATGGGGCATGAGCTGCAGGCAGCAAGCGAGCTAAAAGGGACAGAAGGAGCCCTCAGCTGGGGTCACAGTCAGTGCTGCAGAGGAAAGCAAAACTTCTCGGGATCCAGAGCCAATGTGGCCTGAGGGAAAGTTCCTTCTTGACCCCAGGGCTACTGATTGGCCGTGTTGAAAAGGGGCTCTGGAATGAAGGCAGCCAGTGGAAACACCGGTCGCCTTGGAGAACCACATGCCATCCTGCCTGTTCAGCAGAGTCAGCTGCACAGGACAACCCAGGGTCTGCCAGGCCAAGTGCCAGTGGCACAATAGGTAGAGTCTGCAAGGATGCTCCAGGAAGTCCCTGATGCAAAGAGATGGAGAGATGCTTCGTTGGTGTGGCTAGCTTTTAGCTGTCAGAATAAACCAAAACTCTTGTAGGGATCTTCAGAAGATCCCGCCCTTCAAAATGACAATGGCCTGCACCGAGAGAGGGGCCAGCTTCCAGTTTGATGCCGCCCTGAGCACTGAAGGGGATGAGTGGAGGGAAAGAGCCAAGAGGAAGGATGGATTTGAACAAATCCACAGGATTCCTGCCAAGCCATTGAAGCCTAAGTGCAGATGTATCCTTGGCCAAGGAAATGAGTGATTTGAGATGGCAACAAGTCAGATGTGTACAGGCGAGAAACGCAAGCCCTCTATTTAAGGAGGGTTCCGAACAATCAAGAGAGCTTTTGTCACGTGGATCACCGAGGGTTGTGTGTCTGTCTCCAGCCAGGACCGCGGTTACCGTTCTACTCAACGACAGCAGAGATTTTCTCCCCGTTTTGGACCGTTTTTGGTTTGCCCAAAAGGGTGCTTGATGCTTCTTTTTCAGTTCTCTCTCCATCGTCAACTTGATGTTTCAATGGGATGAGGAGAGCAACAGCGGGTTGCAAGGGTCACTGAGCTAAGGACCACACCATCGTGCCCGTCAACAGCGATCCAATGGGGCTGTGGAGAAGAAAAGAAATGGGAATTGAAAAGCAACCTGGCAAGAAGTTGATGCGGAGACTGGCAGGAGATGTCAGCATGTGCTCGCCTGTCCGAGTGGCGCAGGCGAGCAGCACTGAGAATAGAGAAGAAGGGCTGTCATGTCACGGGATTTAAAGCAGCCAAGCCACGTGCCGGATGTACACAGAAGCCTCCCGTGCCAAAAGTGGGAAACTAGCAGGTAATGTGCTTCTAGAGGAGAAATGCTGGGACTGAGGTGGCCAAATGATTATAAAATCTGAGGCAAGAAAGAGGGAATGATGGCATGGCCCACGTACCCCATGTTTTCTCCTGAGGCCGTGGACTTGCAGGGGCTAAAGGCCCGCTCTGGCAGATTTGGAAGGCAGTCAAGGCAGCCAGGCGAGAGCAGTGACATCAGCGTGACATCAGCGGCCCACAAACCGCATGGGTGGCAACCTCAGTGAGCAAAGCATTGTGACCTCACATCCCTCACTGCTTATGTTTGGGCACAGACAGAGCTGGGCTCAGACCGGCTCGCGCCTGCACTCCTGGCAAGCGTGCCTGCGAGGACTGGAAGCCCGCGAGGTCCTTGGGAGCTGCTGTGGGCAAGTCTGGGTTGTGATTCCCACGCCTTTGCCTGTTTCCTTAGCCATACGTGGTTGAGGAAGCCAAGCAGTGTGAGCGGTGCTTGCGGCGGCACAGGTGAGCGGTGCAGGAAAGGACTACGGGGTGGCCGTGGGCTGGGCGATGGTGTCTGGGGAGCTGTGAGTGTGTGGTGTCCTTCTTGAGGGGCCTGGGCGCTCCTTTGAGCCGCCCATCTCCCTGGGACAGCAAGTGACCTGTTTTGCAGCGTGTCACACCAGCAGGAGGGAGCAGCTGCTGTGCCCAGCTCTGCTGCAAGCCACAAGCATGGCCACGGAGACAGACTGGAACTGCCCCATCTGCCGTGACGGTCCCGGTGAAAAGGCTTCTGTAACACCGTGCGTCCACCAGTTCTGCCTGGGCTGCATTGTGCGCTGGGTCAAGACCAAGCCATTGTGCCCCCTGTGCAGGCAGCCTATCAAGAGCATCGTTTACTCTGTTCGGTCGGAGGAAGACTTTCTGGAGATAGCTCTCCCAAGCTCCTCAGACTCATGGGCTGCTGGTCACCAGGATGAGCAGGGGGCTGCGGAGCGCATGCCCAGCACCTATGTAGCTGGCTTCCCAGCTGAGCTCTGGGCTGGCATTTTCCAGGACTGCTCAGAAATCCTGGAGCCCCTGCTGCCCTGGCTGAACCAGGAGCTTTCGCAGCTGCTCAGGACCCACTGGTGGGAGGTGGCTCTGGCACAGAGTGTGGTCGTAGCCAATTTGTGCTACTATGGGCTGAGGCAGGAGGCCTTGGTCCAGGAGCTGCAAGGCCTGCTGCAGGAGCAGACGGTGGCATTTGTGCGCCGGCTCATTGACACTGCTGCTGACAGGTGCAGTGATGAGATCCTGCGGCGGATGAACCTCCTGAACTCCCATGCTCAGGAGGAAGAGGAGCAGGAGCAGGAGGAAGAGGAGGAGGGTCCCAAAGGCATCACTGCCTCCCTCCAGGGGACTCTCACCCCCATGGTGGCCTCCTCCCACAGCCCTATGGTCTCCAATGTGGAAGCAGACACTGGAACATTGGAAGCCACGCTGCGTGAGGGGCCCAGCCGCTCTCCATCCATGCCCGTCCATGCAGAGCGGGAGCAGCCCCAGGACGAGCCTGGCGAGGCAGCAGCAGCAGCAGCAGCAGCAGCAGCAGGAGAAGGCCCCTCTGCCCAAGGCTGCAGCCGCAGCCGTCGTGCTCCTGGCCGGGACACGGACAGCGTGCCCAAGGAGCGCCGGCGCCCCACAAAGAGGAAGGCCTCTAGACCTCAGGACTCTCCCCAGCCCCCAAAAAGGCCGTCCCGCCAGCGCAAGCCCAAGCCAAGGCCCCTTGATTGTAGGAAGTAGGAGTAGATGTAGGAGTAAAGAATCAATGTTAGGAGTTGGAAATTGTTTTTAGAAGTAGGAAATAAATGGTAGAGTTAGGAAATCAATTGTAGAAGTAGGAAATAAATTGTTGTTTCTCTGACACAGTCTCAGAGTGTGGCTTTCTCGGCCTTCTCCTGTTGCCTTTTCCCTCTGCCCTCAAATGCCAATGTGGGCGGCAACTGGGAGGGGAGGGGATAGGAACATTGTAGCCACAGGGGCCCAGAGGAGCCCTGGCAGGGGCCTGTGCCCAGTGCTACAGGAAGACAAGAAGCAGCCCCCAGGCCAAGCTTGGGACCCAGCCTGGAAGTCTGGAAAGCTTCCTGCTCTCAACTGCAGGGCAGGACAGGCCATCTTCATGGGGCATGAGCTGCAGGCAGCAAGCGAGCTAAAAGGGACAGAAGGAGCCCTCAGCTGGGGTCACAGTCAGTGCTGCAGAGGAAAGCAAAACTTCTCGGGATCCAGAGCCAATGTGGCCTGAGGGAAAGTTCCTTCTTGACCCCAGGGCTACTGATTGGCCGTGTTGAAAAGGGGCTCTGGAATGAAGGCAGCCAGTGGAAACACTGGTCGCCTTGGAGAACCACATGCCATCCTGCCTGTTCAGCAGAGTCAGCTGCACAGGACAACCCAGGGTCTGCCCGGCCAAGTGCCAGTGGCACAATAGGTAGAGTCTGCAAGGATGCTCCAGGAAGTCCCTGATGCAAAGAGATGGAGACATGCTTCGTTGGTGTGGCTAGCTTTTAGCTGTCAGAATAAACCAAAACTCTTGTAGGGATCTTCAGAAGATCCCGCCCTTCAAAATGACAATGGCCTGCACCGAGAGAGGGGCCAGCTTCCAGTTTGATGCCGCCCTGAGCACTGAAGGGGATGAGTGGAGGGAAAGAGCCAAGAGGAAGGATGGATTTGAACAAATCCACAGGATTCCTGCCAAGCCATTGAAGCCTAAGTGCAGATGTATCCTTGGCCAAGGAAATGAGTGACTTGAGATGGCAACAAGTCAGATGTGTACAGGCGAGAAACGCAAGCCCTCTATTTAAGGAGGGTTCCGAACAATCAAAGAGAGCTTTTGTCACGTGGATCACCGAGGGTTGTGTGTCTGTCTCCAGCCAGGACCGCGGTTACCGTTCTACTCAACGACAGCAGAGATTTTCTCCCCGTTTTGGACCGTTTTTGGTTTGCCCAAAAGGGTGCTTGATGCTTCTTTTTCAGTTCTCTCTCCATCGTCAACTTGATGTTTCAATGGGATGAGGAGAGCAACAGCGGGTTGCAAGGGTCACTGAGCTAAGGACCACACCATCGTGCCCGTCAACAGCGATCCAATGGGGCTGTGGAGAAGAAAAGAAATGGGAATTGAAAAGCAACCTGGCAAGAAGTTGATGCGGAGACTGGCAGGAGATGTCAGCATGTGCTCGCCTGTCCGAGTGGCGCAGGCGAGCAGCACTGAGAATAGAGAAGAAGGGCTGTCATGTCACGGGATTTAAAGCAGCCAAGCCACGTGCCTGATGTACACAGAAGCCTCCCATGGCAAAAGTGGGAAACTAGCAGGTAATGTGCTTCTAGAGGAGAAATGCTGGGACTGAGGTGGCCAAATGATTATAAAATCTGAGGCAAGAAAGAGGGAATGATGGCATGGCCCACGTACCCCATGTTTTCTCCTGAGGCCGTGGACTTGCAGGGGCTAAAGGCCCGCTCTGGCAGATTTGGAAGGCAGTCAAGGCAGCCAGGCGAGAGCAGTGACATCAGCGTGACATCAGCGGCCCACAAACCGCATGGGTGGCAACCTCAGTGAGCAAAGCATTGTGACCTCACATCCCTCACTGCTTATGTTTGGGCACAGACAGAGCTGGGCTCAGACCGGCTCGCGCCTGCACTCCTGGCAAGCGTGCCTGCGAGGACTGGAAGCCCGCGAGGTCCTTGGGAGCTGCTGTGGGCAAGTCTGGGTTGTGATTCCCACGCCTTTGCCTGTTTCCTTAGCCATACGTGGTTGAGGAAGCCAAGCAGTGTGAGTGGTGCTTGCGGCGGCACAGGTGAGCAGTGCAGGAAAGGACTACGGGGTGGCCGTGGGCTGGGCGATGGTGTCTGGGGAGCTGTGAGTGTGTGGTGTCCTTCTTGAGGGGCCTGGGCGCTCCTTTGAGCCGCCCATCTCCCTGGGACAGCAAGTGACCTGTTTTGCAGCGTGTCACACCAGCAGGAGGGAGCAGTTGCTGTGCCCAGCTCTGCTGCAAGCCACAAGCATGGCCACGGAGACAGACTGGAACTGCCCCATCTGCCGTGACGGTCCCGGTGAAAAGGCTTCTGTAACACCGTGCGTCCACCAGTTCTGCCTGGGCTGCATTGTGCGCTGGGTCAAGACCAAGCCATTGTGCCCCCTGTGCAGGCAGCCTATCAAGAGCATCGTTTACTCTGTTCGGTCGGAGGAAGACTTTCTGGAGATAGCTCTCCCAAGCTCCTCAGACTCATGGGCTGCTGGTCACCAGGATGAGCAGGGGGCTGCGGAGCGCATGCCCAGCACCTATGTAGCTGGCTTCCCAGCTGAGCTCTGGGCTGGCATTTTCCAGGACTGCTCAGAAATCCTGGAGCCCCTGCTGCCCTGGCTGAACCAGGAGCTTTCGCAGCTGCTCAGGACCCACTGGTGGGAGGTGGCTCTGGCACAGAGTGTGGTCGTAGCCAATTTGTGCTACTATGGGCTGAGGCAGGAGGCCTTGGTCCAGGAGCTGCAAGGCCTGCTGCAGGAGCAGACGGTGGCATTTGTGCGCCGGCTCATTGACACTGCTGCTGACAGGTGCAGTGATGAGATCCTGCGGCGGATGAACCTCCTGAACTCCCATGCTCAGGAGGAAGAGGAGCAGGAGCAGGAGGAAGAGGAGGAGGGTCCCAAAGGCATCACTGCCTCCCTCCAGGGGACTCTCACCCCCATGGTGGCCTCCTCCCACAGCCCTATGGTCTCCAATGTGGAAGCAGACACTGGAACATTGGAAGCCACGCTGCGTGAGGGGCCCAGCCGCTCTCCATCCATGCCCGTCCATGCAGAGCGGGAGCAGCCCCAGGACGAGCCTGGCGAGGCAGCAGCAGCAGCAGCAGCAGCAGCAGCCGCAGCAGCAGCAGCAGCAGCAGGAGAAGGCCCCTCTGCCCAAGGCTGCAGCCGCAGCCGTCGTGCTCCTGGCCGGGACACGGACAGCGTGCCCAAGGAGCGCCGGCGCCCCACAAAGAGGAAGGCCTCTAGACCTCAGGACTCTCCCCAGCCCCCAAAAAGGCCGTCCCGCCAGCGCAAGCCCAAGCCAAGGCCCCTTGATTGTAGGAAGTAGGAGTAGATGTAGGAGTAAAGAATCAATGTTAGGAGTTGGAAATTGTTTTTAGAAGTAGGAAATAAATGGTAGAGTTAGGAAATCAATTGTAGAAGTAGGAAATAAATTGTTGTTTCTCTGACACAGTCTCAGAGTGTGGCTTTCTCGGCATTCTCCTGTTGCCTTTTCCCTCTGCCCTCAAATGCCAATGTGGGCGGCAACTGGGAGGGGAGGGGATAGGAACATTGTAGCCACAGGGGCCCAGAGGAGCCCTGGCAGGGGCCTGTGCCCAGTGCTACAGGAAGACAAGAAGCAGCCCCCAGGCAGGCCAAGCTTGGGACCCAGCCTGGGAGTCTGGAAAGCTTCCTGCTCTCAACTGCAGGGCAGGACAGGCCATCTTCATGGGGCATGAGCTGCAGGCAGCAAGCGAGCTAAAAGGGACAGAAGGAGCCCTCAGCTGGGGTCACAGTCAGTGCTGCAGAGGAAAGCAAAACTTCTCGGGATCCAGAGCCAATGTGGCCTGAGGGAAAGTTCCTTCTTGACCCCAGGGCTACTGATTGGCCGTGTTGAAAAGGGGCTCTGGAATGAAGGCAGCCAGTGGAAACACCGGTCGCCTTGGAGAACCACATGCCATCCTGCCTGTTCAGCAGAGTCAGCTGCACAGGACAACCCAGGGTCTGCCCGGCCAAGTGCCAGTGGCACAATAGGTAGAGTCTGCAAGGATGCTCCAGGAAGTCCCTGATGCAAAGAGATGGAGACATGCTTCGTTGGTGTGGCTAGCTTTTAGCTGTCAGAATAAACCAAAACTCTTGTAGGGATCTTCAGAAGATCCCGCCCTTCAAAATGACAATGGCCTGCACCGAGAGAGGGGCCAGCTTCCAGTTTGATGCCGCCCTGAGCACTGAAGGGGATGAGTGGAGGGAAAGAGCCAAGAGGAAGGATGGATTTGAACAAATCCACAGGATTCCTGCCAAGCCATTGAAGCCTTAGTGCAGATGTATCATTGGCCAAGGAAATGAGTGACTTGAGATGGCAACAAGTCAGATGTGTACAGGCGAGAAACGCAAGGCCTCTATTTAAGGAGGGTTCCGAACAATCAAGAGAGCTTTTGTCACGTGGATCACCGAGGGTTGTGTGTCTGTCTCCAGCCAGTACCGCGGTTACCGTTCTACTCAACGACAGCAGAGATTTTCTCCCCGTTTTGGACCGTTTTTGGTTTGCCCAAAAGGGTGCTTGATGCTTCTTTTTCAGTTCTCTCTCCATCGTCAACTTGATGTTTCAATGGGATGAGGAGAGCAACAGCGGGTTGCAAGGGTCACTGAGCTAAGGACCACACCATCGTGCCCGTCAACAGCGATCCAATGGGGCTGTGGAGAAGAAAAGAAATGGGAATTGAAAAGCAACCTGGCAAGAAGTTGATGCGGAGACTGGCAGGAGATGTCAGCATGTGCTCGCCTGTCCGAGTGGCGCAGGCGAGCAGCACTGAGAATAGAGAAGAAGGGCTGTCATGTCACGGGATTTAAAGCAGCCAAGCCACGTGCCGGATGTACACAGAAGCCTCCCGTGCCAAAAGTGGGAAACTAGCAGGTAATGTGCTTCTAGAGGAGAAATGCTGGGACTGAGGTGGCCAAATGATTATAAAATCTGAGGCAAGAAAGAGGGAATGATGGCATGGCCCACGTACCCCATGTTTTCTCCTGAGGCCGTGGACTTGCAGGGGCTAAAGGCCCGCTCTGGCAGATTTGGAAGGCAGTCAAGGCAGCCAGGCGAGAGCAGTGACATCAGCGTGACATCAGCGGCCCACAAACCGCATGGGTGGCAACCTCAGTGAGCAAAGCATTGTGACCTCACATCCCTCACTGCTTATGTTTGGGCACAGACAGAGCTGGGCTCAGACCGGCTCGCGCCTGCACTCCTGGCAAGCGTGCCTGCGAGGACTGGAAGCCCGCGAGGTCCTTGGGAGCTGCTGTGGGCAAGTCTGGGTTGTGATTCCCACGCCTTTGCCTGTTTCCTTAGCCATACGTGGTTGAGGAAGCCAAGCAGTGTGAGCGGTGCTTGCGGCGGCACAGGTGAGCGGTGCAGGAAAGGACTACGGGGTGGCCGTGGGCTGGGCGATGGTGTCTGGGGAGCTGTGAGTGTGTGGTGTCCTTCTTGAGGGGCCTGGGCGCTCCTTTGAGCCGCCCATCTCCCTGGGACAGCAAGTGACCTGTTTTGCAGCGTGTCACACCAGCAGGAGGGAGCAGCTGCTGTGCCCAGCTCTGCTGCAAGCCACAAGCATGGCCACGGAGACAGACTGGAACTGCCCCATCTGCCGTGACGGTCCCGGTGAAAAGGCTTCTGTAACACCGTGCGTCCACCAGTTCTGCCTGGGCTGCATTGTGCGCTGGGTCAAGACCAAGCCATTGTGCCCCCTGTGCAGGCAGCCTATCAAGAGCATCGTTTACTCTGTTCGGTCGGAGGAAGACTTTCTGGAGATAGCTCTCCCAAGCTCCTCAGACTCATGGGCTGCTGGTCACCAGGATGAGCAGGGGGCTGCGGAGCGCATGCCCAGCACCTATGTAGCTGGCTTCCCAGCTGAGCTCTGGGCTGGCATTTTCCAGGACTGCTCAGAAATCCTGGAGCCCCTGCTGCCCTGGCTGAACCAGGAGCTTTCGCAGCTGCTCAGGACCCACTGGTGGGAGGTGGCTCTGGCACAGAGTGTGGTCGTAGCCAATTTGTGCTACTATGGGCTGAGGCAGGAGGCCTTGGTCCAGGAGCTGCAAGGCCTGCTGCAGGAGCAGACGGTGGCATTTGTGCGCCGGCTCATTGACACTGCTGCTGACAGGTGCAGTGATGAGATCCTGCGGCGGATGAACCTCCTGAACTCCCATGCTCAGGAGGAAGAGCAGCAGGAGCAGGAGCAGGAGGAAGAGGAGGAGGGTCCCAAAGGCATCACTGCCTCCCTCCAGGGGACTCTCACCCCCATGGTGGCCTCCTCCCACAGCCCTATGGTCTCCAATGTGGAAGCAGACACTGGAACATTGGAAGCCACGCTGCGTGAGGGGCCCAGCCGCTCTCCATCCATGCCCGTCCATGCAGAGCGGGAGCAGCCCCAGGACGAGCCTGGCGAGGCAGCAGCAGCAGCAGCAGCAGCAGCAGCAGCAGCAGCAGCAGCAGGAGAAGGCCCCTCTGCCCAAGGCTGCAGCCGCAGCCGTCGTGCTCCTGGCCGGGACACGGACAGCGTGCCCAAGGAGCGCCGGCGCCCCACAAAGAGGAAGGCCTCTAGACCTCAGGACTCTCCCCAGCCCCCAAAAAGGCCGTCCCGCCAGCGCAAGCCCAAGCCAAGGCCCCTTGATTGTAGGAAGTAGGAGTAGATGTAGGAGTAAAGAATCAATGTTAGGAGTTGGAAATTGTTTTTAGAAGTAGGAAATAAATGGTAGAGTTAGGAAATCAATTGTAGAAGTAGGAAATAAATTGTTGTTTCTCTGACACAGTCTCAGAGTGTGGCTTTCTCGGCCTTCTCCTGTTGCCTTTTCCCTCTGCCCTCAAATGCCAATGTGGGCGGCAACTGGGAGGGGAGGGGATAGGAACATTGTAGCCACAGGGGCCCAGAGGAGCCCTGGCAGGGGCCTGTGCCCAGTGCTACAGGAAGACAAGAAGCAGCCCCCAGGCAGGCCAAGCTTGGGACCCAGCCTGGGAGTCTGGAAAGCTTCCTGCTCTCAACTGCAGGGCAGGACAGGCCATCTTCATGGGGCATGAGCTGCAGGCAGCAAGCGAGCTAAAAGGGACAGAAGGAGCCCTCAGCTGGGGTCACAGTCAGTGCTGCAGAGGAAAGCAAAACTTCTCGGGATCCAGAGCCAATGTGGCCTGAGGGAAAGTTCCTTCTTGACCCCAGGGCTACTGATTGGCCGTGTTGAAAAGGGGCTCTGGAATGAAGGCAGCCAGTGGAAACACCGGTCGCCTTGGAGAACCACATGCCATCCTGCCTGATCAGCAGAGTCAGCTGCACAGGACAACCCAGGGTCTGCCAGGCCAAGTGCCAGTGGCACAATAGGTAGAGTCTGCAAGGATGCTCCAGGAAGTCCCTGATGCAAAGAGATGGAGAGATGCTTCGTTGGTGTGGCTAGCTTTTAGCTGTCAGAATAAACCAAAACTCTTGTAGGGATCTTCAGAAGATCCCGCCCTTCAAAATGACAATGGCCTGCACCGAGAGAGGGGCCAGCTTCCAGTTTGATGCCGCCCTGAGCACTGAAGGGGATGAGTGGAGGGAAAGAGCCAAGAGGAAGGATGGATTTGAACAAATCCACAGGATTCCTGCCAAGCCATTGAAGCCTAAGTGCAGATGTATCATTGGCCAAGGAAATGAGTGACTTGAGATGGCAACAAGTCAGATGTGTACAGGCGAGAAACGCAAGGCCTCTATTTAAGGAGGGTTCCGAACAATCAAGAGAGCTTTTGTCACGTGGATCACCGAGGGTTGTGTGTCTGTCTCCAGCCAGGACCGCGGTTACCGTTCTACTCAACGACAGCAGAGATTTTCTCCCCGTTTTGGACCGTTTTTGGTTTGCCCAAAAGGGTGCTTGATGCTTCTTTTTCAGTTCTCTCTCCATCGTCAACTTGATGTTTCAATGGGATGAGGAGAGCAACAGCGGGTTGCAAGGGTCACTGAGCTAAGGACCACACCATCGTGCCCGTCAACAGCGATCCAATGGGGCTGTGGAGAAGAAAAGAAATGGGAATTGAAAAGCAACCTGGCAAGAAGTTGATGCGGAGACTGGCAGGAGATGTCAGCATGTGCTCGCCTGTCCGAGTGGCGCAGGCGAGCAGCACTGAGAATAGAGAAGAAGGGCTGTCATGTCACGGGATTTAAAGCAGCCAAGCCACGTGCCTGATGTACACAGAAGCCTCCCGTGGCAAAAGTGGGAAACTAGCAGGTAATGTGCTTCTTGCGGAGAAATGCTGGGACTGAGGTGGCCAAATGATTATAAAATCTGAGGCAAGAAATAGGGAATGATGGCATGGCCCACGTACCCCATGTTTTCTCCAGAGGCCGTGTACTTGCAGGGGCTAAAGGCCCGCTCTGGCAGATTTGGAAGGCAGTCAAGGCAGCCAGGCGAGAGCAGTGACATCAGCGTGACATCAGCGGCCCACAAACCGCATGGGTGGCAACCTCAGTGAGCAAAGCATTGTGACCTCACATCCCTCACTGCTTATGTTTGGGCACAGACAGAGCTGGGCTCAGACCGGCTCGCGCCTGCACTCCTGGCAAGCGTGCCTGCGAGGACTGGAAGCCCGCGAGGTCCTTGGGAGCTGCTGTGGGCAAGTCTGGGTTGTGATTCCCACGCCTTTGCCTGTTTCCTTAGCCATACGTGGTTGAGGAAGCCAAGCAGTGTGAGCGGTGCTTGCGGCGGCACAGGTGAGCGGTGCAGGAAAGGACTACGGGGTGGCCGTGGGCTGGGCGATGGTGTCTGGGGAGCTGTGAGTGTGTGGTGTCCTTCTTGAGGGGCCTGGGCGCTCCTTTGAGCCGCCCATCTCCCTGGGACAGCAAGTGACCTGTTTTGCAGCGTGTCACACCAGCAGGAGGGAGCAGCTGCTGTGCCCAGCTCTGCTGCAAGCCACAAGCATGGCCACGGAGACAGACTGGAACTGCCCCATCTGCCGTGACGGTCCCGGTGAAAAGGCTTCTGTAACACCGTGCGTCCACCAGTTCTGCCTGGGCTGCATTGTGCGCTGGGTCAAGACCAAGCCATTGTGCCCCCTGTGCAGGCAGCCTATCAAGAGCATCGTTTACTCTGTTCGGTCGGAGGAAGACTTTCTGGAGATAGCTCTCCCAAGCTCCTCAGACTCATGGGCTGCTGGTCACCAGGATGAGCAGGGGGCTGCGGAGCGCATGCCCAGCACCTATGTAGCTGGCTTCCCAGCTGAGCTCTGGGCTGGCATTTTCCAGGACTGCTCAGAAATCCTGGAGCCCCTGCTGCCCTGGCTGAACCAGGAGCTTTCGCAGCTGCTCAGGACCCACTGGTGGGAGGTGGCTCTGGCACAGAGTGTGGTCGTAGCCAATTTGTGCTACTATGGGCTGAGGCAGGAGGCCTTGGTCCAGGAGCTGCAAGGCCTGCTGCAGGAGCAGACGGTGGCATTTGTGCGCCGGCTCATTGACACTGCTGCTGACAGGTGCAGTGATGAGATCCTGCGGCGGATGAACCTCCTGAACTCCCATGCTCAGGAGGAAGAGGAGCAGGAGCAGGAGGAAGAGGAGGAGGGTCCCAAAGGCATCACTGCCTCCCTCCAGGGGACTCTCACCCCCATGGTGGCCTCCTCCCACAGCCCTATGGTCTCCAATGTGGAAGCAGACACTGGAACATTGGAAGCCACGCTGCGTGAGGGGCCCAGCCTCTCTCCATCCACGCCCGTCCATGCAGAGCGGGAGCAGTCCCAGGACGAGCCTGGCGAGGCGGCAGCAGCAGCAGCAGCAGCAGCAGCAGCAGCAGCAGCAGCAGGAGAAGGCCCCTCTGCCCAAGGCTGCAGCCGCAGCCGTCGTGCTCCTGGCCGGGACACGGACAGCGTGCCCAAGGAGCGCCGGCGCCCCACAAAGAGGAAGGCCTCTAGACCTCAGGACTCTCCCCAGCCCCCAAAAAGGCCGTCCCGCCAGCGCAAGCCCAAGCCAAGGCCCCTTGATTGTAGGAAGTAGGAGTAGATGTAGGAGTAAAGAATCAATGTTAGGAGTTGGAAATTGTTTTTAGAAGTAGGAAATAAATGGTAGAGTTAGGAAATCAATTGTAGAAGTAGGAAATAAATTGTTGTTTCTCTGACACAGTCTCAGAGTGTGGCTTTCTCGGCCTTCTCCTGTTGCCTTTTCCCTCTGCCCTCAAATGCCAATGTGGGCGGCAACTGGGAGGGGAGGGGATAGGAACATTGTAGCCACAGGGGCCCAGAGGAGCCCTGGCAGGGGCCTGTGCCCAGTGCTACAGGAAGACAAGAAGCAGCCCCCAGGCAGGCCAAGCTTGGGACCCAGCCTGGGAGTCTGGAAAGCTTCCTGCTCTCAACTGCAGGGCAGGACAGGCCATCTTCATGGGGCATGAGCTGCAGGCAACAAGCGAGCTAAAAGGGACAGAAGGAGCCCTCAGCTGGGGTCACAGTCAGTGCTGCAGAGGAAAGCAAAACTTCTCGGGATCCAGAGCCAATGTGGCCTGAGGGAAAGTTCCTTCTTGACCCCAGGGCTACTGATTGGCTGTGTTGAAAAGGGGCTCTGGAATGAAGGCAGCCAGTGGAAACACCGGTCGCCTTGGAGAGCCACATGCCATCCTGCCTGTTCAGCAGAGTCAGCTGCACAGGACAACCCAGGGTCTGCCAGGCCAAGTGCCAGTGGCACAATAGGTAGAGTCTGCAAGGATGCTCCAGGAAGTCCCTGATGCAAAGAGATGGAGAGATGCTTCGTTGGTGTGGCTAGCTTTTAGCTGTCAGAATAAACCAAAACTCTTGTAGGGATCTTCAGAAGATCCCGCCCTTCAAAATGACAATGGCCTGCACCGAGAGAGGGGCCAGCTTCCAGTTTGATGCCGCCCTGAGCACTGAAGGGGATGAGTGGAGGGAAAGAGCCAAGAGGAAGGATGGATTTGAACAAATCCACAGGATTCCTGCCAAGCCATTGAAGCCTAAGTGCAGATGTATCATTGGCCAAGGAAATGAGTGACTTGAGATGGCAACAAGTCAGATGTGTACAGGCGAGAAACGCAAGCCCTCTATTTAAGGAGGGTTCCGAACAATCAAGAGAGCTTTTGTCACGTGGATCACCGAGGGTTGTGTGTCTGTCTCCAGCCAGGACCGCGGTTACCGTTCTACTCAACGACAGCAGAGATTTTCTCCCCGTTTTGGACCGTTTTTGGTTTGCCCAAAAGGGTGCTTGATGCTTCTTTTTCAGTTCTCTCTCCATCGTCAACTTGATGTTTCAATGGGATGAGGAGAGCAACAGCGGGTTGCAAGGGTCACTGAGCTAAGGACCACACCATCGTGCCCGTCAACAGCGATCCAATGGGGCTGTGGAGAAGAAAAGAAATGGGAATAGAAAAGCAACCTGGCAAGAAGTTGATGCGGAGACTGGCAGGAGATGTCAGCATGTGCTCGCCTGTCCGAGTGGCGCAGGCGAGCAGAACTGAGAATAGAGAAGAAGGGCTGTCATGTCACGGGATTTAAAGCAGCCAAGCCACGTGCCTGATGTACACAGAAGCCTCCCGTGAAAAAAATGGGAAACTAGCAGGTAATGTGCTTCTTGCGGAGAAATGCTGGGACTGAGGTGGCCAAATGATTATAAAATCCGAGGCAAGAAAGAGGGAATGATGGCATGGCCCACGTACCCCATGTTTTCTCCTGAGGCCGTGTACTTGCAGGGGCTAAAGGCCTGCTCTGGCAGATTTGGAAGGCAGTCAAGGCAGCCAGGCAAGAGCAGTGACATCAGCGTGACATCAGCGGCCCACAAACCGCATGGGTGGCAACCTCAGTGAGCAAAGCATTGTGACCTCACATCCCTCACTGCTTATGTTTGGGCACAGACAGAGCTGGGCTCAGACCGGCTCGCGCCTGGACTCCTGGCAAGCGTGCCTGCGAGGACTGGAAGCCCGCGAGGTCCTTGGGAGCTGCTGTGGGCAAGTCTGGGTTGTGATTCCCACGCCTTTGCCTGTTTCCTTAGCCATACGTGGTTGAGGAAGCCAAGCAGTGTGAGCGGTGCTTGCGGCGGCACAGGTGAGCGGTGCAGGAAAGGACTACGGGGTGGCCGTGGGCTGGGCGATGGTGTCTGGGGAGCTGTGAGTGTGTGGTGTCCTTCTTGAGGGGCCTGGGCGCTCCTTTGAGCCGCCCATCTCCCTGGGACAGCAAGTGACCTGTTTTGCAGCGTGTCACACCAGCAGGAGGGAGCAGCTGCTGTGCCCAGCTCTGCTGCAAGCCACAAGCATGGCCACGGAGACAGACTGGAACTGCCCCATCTGCCGTGACGGTCCCGGTGAAAAGGCTTCTGTAACACCGTGCGTCCACCAGTTCTGCCTGGGCTGCATTGTGCGCTGGGTCAAGACCAAGCCATTGTGCCCCCTGTGCAGGCAGCCTATCAAGAGCATCGTTTACTCTGTTCGGTCGGAGGAAGACTTTCTGGAGATAGCTCTCCCAAGCTCCTCAGACTCATGGGCTGCTGGTCACCAGGATGAGCAGGGGGCTGCGGAGCGCATGCCCAGCACCTATGTAGCTGGCTTCCCAGCTGAGCTCTGGGCTGGCATTTTCCAGGACTGCTCAGAAATCCTGGAGCCCCTGCTGCCCTGGCTGAACCAGGAGCTTTCGCAGCTGCTCAGGACCCACTGGTGGGAGGTGGCTCTGGCACAGAGTGTGGTCGTAGCCAATTTGTGCTACTATGGGCTGAGGCAGGAGGCCTTGGTCCAGGAGCTGCAAGGCCTGCTGCAGGAGCAGACGGTGGCATTTGTGCGCCGGCTCATTGACACTGCTGCTGACAGGTGCAGTGATGAGATCCTGCGGCGGATGAACCTCCTGAACTCCCATGCTCAGGAGGAAGAGGAGCAGGAGCAGGAGCAGGAGGAAGAGGAGGAGGGTCCCAAAGGCATCACTGCCTCCCTCCAGGGGACTATCACCCCCATGGTGGCCTCCTCCCACAGCCCTATGGTCTCCAATGTGGAAGCAGACACTGGAACATTGGAAGCCACGCTGCGTGAGGGGCCCAGCCGCTCTCCATCCATGCCCGTCCATGCAGAGCGGGAGCAGCCCCAGGACGAGCCTGGCGAGGCGGCAGCAGCAGCAGCAGCAGCAGCAGCAGCAGCAGCAGCAGGAGAAGGCCCCTCTGCCCAAGGCTGCAGCCGCAGCCGTCGTGCTCCTGGCCGGGACACGGACAGCGTGCCCAAGGAGCGCCGGCGCCCCACAAAGAGGAAGGCCTCTAGACCTCAGGACTCTCCCCAGCCCCCAAAAAGGCCGTCCCGCCAGCGCAAGCCCAAGCCAAGGCCCCTTGATTGTAGGAAGTAGGAGTAGATGTAGGAGTAAAGAATCAATGTTAGGAGTTGGAAATTGTTTTTAGAAGTAGGAAATAAATGGTAGAGTTAGGAAATCAATTGTAGAAGTAGGAAATAAATTGTTGTTTCTCTGACACAGTCTCAGAGTGTGGCTTTCTCGGCCTTCTCCTGTTGCCTTTTCCCTCTGCCCTCAAATGCCAATGTGGGCGGCAACTGGGAGGGGAGGGGATAGGAACATTGTAGCCACAGGGGCCCAGAGGAGCCCTGGCAGGGGCCTGTGCCCAGTGCTACAGGAAGACAAGGAGCAGCCCCCAGGCCAAGCTTGGGACCCAGCCTGGGAGTCTGGAAAGCTTCCTGCTCTCAACTGCAGGGCAGGACAGGCCATCTTCATGGGGCATGAGCTGCAGGCAGCAAGCGAGCTAAAAGGGACAGAAGGAGCCCTCAGCTGGGGTCACAGTCAGTGCTGCAGAGGAAAGCAAAACTTCTCGGGATCCAGAGCCAATGTGGCCTGAGGGAAAGTTCCTTCTTGACCCCAGGGCTACTGATTGGCCGTGTTGAAAAGGGGCTCTGGAATGAAGGCAGCCAGTGGAAACACCGGTCGCCTTGGAGAACCACATGCCATCCTGCCTGTTCAGCAGAGTCAGCTGCACAGGACAACCCAGGGTCTGCCCGGCCAAGTGCCAGTGGCACAATAGGTAGAGTCTGCAAGGATGCTCCAGGAAGTCCCTGATGCAAAGAGATGGAGAGATGCTTCGTTGGTGTGGCTAGCTTTTAGCTGTCAGAATAAACCAAAACTCTTGTAGGGATCTTCAGAAGATCCCGCCCTTCAAAATGACAATGGCCTGCACCGAGAGAGGGGCCAGCTTCCAGTTTGATGCCGCCCTGAGCACTGAAGGGGATGAGTGGAGGGAAAGAGCCAAGAGGAAGGATGGATTTGAACAAATCCACAGGATTCCTGCCAAGCCATTGAAGCCTAAGTGCAGATGTATCCTTGGCCAAGGAAATGAGTGACTTGAGATGGCAACAAGTCAGATGTGTACAGGCGAGAAACGCAAGCCCTCTATTTAAGGAGGGTTCCGAACAATCAAGAGAGCTTTTGTCACGTGGATCACCGAGGGTTGTGTGTCTGTCTCCAGCCAGGACCGCGGTTACCGTTCTACTCAACGACAGCAGAGATTTTCTCCCCGTTTTGGACCGTTTTTGGTTTGCCCAAAAGGGTGCTTGATGCTTCTTTTTCAGTTCTCTCTCCATCGTCAACTTGATGTTTCAATGGGATGAGGAGAGCAACAGCGGGTTGCAAGGGTCACTGAGCTAAGGACCACACCATCGTGCCCGTCAACAGCGATCCAATGGGGCTGTGGAGAAGAAAAGAAATGGGAATTGAAAAGCAACCTGGCAAGAAGTTGATGCGGAGACTGGCAGGAGATGTCAGCATGTGCTCGCCTGTCCGAGTGGCGCAGGCGAGCAGCACTGAGAATAGAGAAGAAGGGCTGTCATGTCACGGGATTTAAAGCAGCCAAGCCACGTGCCTGATGTACACAGAAGCCTCCCGTGCCAAAAGTGGGAAACTAGCAGGTAATGTGCTTCTTGCGGAGAAATGCTGGGACTGAGGTGGCCAAATGATTATAAAATCCGAGGCAAGAAAGAGGGAATGATGGCATGGCCCACGTACCCCATGTTTTCTCCTGAGGCCGTGTACTTGCAGGGGCTAAAGGCCCGCTCTGGCAGATTTGGAAGGCAGTCAAGGCAGCCAGGCGAGAGCAGTGACATCAGCGTGACATCAGCGGCCCACAAACCGCATGGGTGGCAACCTCAGTGAGCAAAGCATTGTGACCTCACATCCCTCACTGCTTATGTTTGGGCACAGACAGAGCTGGGCTCAGACCGGCTCGCGCCTGGACTCCTGGCAAGCGTGCCTGCGAGGACTGGAAGCCCGCGAGGTCCTTGGGAGCTGCTGTGGGCAAGTCTGGGTTGTGATTCCCATGCCTTTGCCTGTTTCCTTAGCCATACGTGGTTGAGGAAGCCAAGCAGTGTGAGCGGTGCTTGCGGCGGCACAGGTGAGCGGTGCAGGAAAGGACTACGGGGTGGCCGTGGGCTGGGCGATGGTGTCTGGGGAGCTGTGAGTGTGTGGTGTCCTTCTTGAGGGGCCTGGGCGCTCCTTTGAGCCGCCCATCTCCCTGGGACAGCAAGTGACCTGTTTTGCAGCGTGTCACACCAGCAGGAGGGAGCAGCTGCTGTGCCCAGCTCTACTGCAAGCCACAAGCATGGCCACGGAGACAGACTGGAACTGCCCCATCTGCCGTGACGGTCCCGGTGAAAAGGCTTCTGTAACACCGTGCGTCCACCAGTTCTGCCTGGGCTGCATTGTGCGCTGGGTCAAGACCAAGCCATTGTGCCCCCTGTGCAGGCAGCCTATCAAGAGCATCGTTTACTCTGTTCGGTCGGAGGAAGACTTTCTGGAGATAGCTCTCCCAAGCTCCTCAGACTCATGGGCTGCTGGTCACCAGGATGAGCAGGGGGCTGCGGAGCGCATGCCCAGCACCTATGTAGCTGGCTTCCCAGCTGAGCTCTGGGCTGGCATTTTCCAGGACTGCTCAGAAATCCTGGAGCCCCTGCTGCCCTGGCTGAACCAGGAGCTTTCGCAGCTGCTCAGGACCCACTGGTGGGAGGTGGCTCTGGCACAGAGTGTGGTCGTAGCCAATTTGTGCTACTATGGGCTGAGGCAGGAGGCCTTGGTCCAGGAGCTGCAAGGCCTGCTGCAGGAGCAGACGGTGGCATTTGTGCGCCGGCTCATTGACACTGCTGCTGACAGGTGCAGTGATGAGATCCTGCGGCGGATGAACCTCCTGAACTCCCATGCTCAGGAGGAAGAGCAGCAGGAGCAGGAGCAGGAGGAAGAGGAGGAGGGTCCCAAAGGCATCACTGCCTCCCTCCAGGGGACTCTCACCCCCATGGTGGCCTCCTCCCACAGCCCTATGGTCTCCAATGTGGAAGCAGACACTGGAACATTGGAAGCCACGCTGCGTGAGGGGCCCAGCCGCTCTCCATCCATGCCCGTCCATGCAGAGCGGGAGCAGCCCCAGGACGAGCCTGGCGAGGCGGCAGCAGCAGCAGCAGCAGCAGCAGCAGCAGCAGCAGCAGGAGAAGGCCCCTCTGCCCAAGGCTGCAGCCGCAGCCCTCGTGCTCCTGGCCGGGACACGGACAGCGTGCCCAAGGAGCGCCGGCGCCCCACAAAGAGGAAGGCCTCTAGACCTCAGGACTCTCCCCAGCCCCCAAAAAGGCCGTCCCGCCAGCGCAAGCCCAAGCCAAGGCCCCTTGATTGTAGGAAGTAGGAGTAGATGTAGGAGTAAAGAATCAATGTTAGGAGTTGGAAATTGTTTTTAGAAGTAGGAAATAAATGGTAGAGTTAGGAAATCAATTGTAGAAGTAGGAAATAAATTGTTGTTTCTCTGACACAGTCTCAGAGTGTGGCTTTCTCGGCCTTCTCCTGTTGCCTTTTCCCTCTGCCCTCAAATGCCAATGTGGGCGGCAACTGGGAGGGGAGGGGATAGGAACATTGTAGCCACAGGGGCCCAGAGGAGCCCTGGCAGGGGCCTGTGCCCAGTGCTACAGGAAGACAAGAAGCAGCCCCCAGGCAGGCCAAGCTTGGGACCCAGCCTGGGAGTCTGGAAAGCTTCCTGCTCTCAACTGCAGGGCAGGACAGGCCATCTTCATGGGGCATGAGCTGCAGGCAGCAAGCGAGCTAAAAGGGACAGAAGGAGCCCTCAGCTGGGGTCACAGTCAGTGCTGCAGAGGAAAGCAAAACTTCTCGGGATCCAGAGCCAATGTGGCCTGAGGGAAAGTTCCTTCTTGACCCCAGGGCTACTGATTGGCCGTGTTGAAAAGGGGCTCTGGAATGAAGGCAGCCAGTGGAAACACCGGTCGCCTTGGAGAACCACATGCCATCCTGCCTGTTCAGCAGAGTCAGCTGCACAGGACAACCCAGGGTCTGCCCGGCCAAGTGCCAGTGGCACAATAGGTAGAGTCTGCAAGGATGCTCCAGGAAGTCCCTGATGCAAAGAGATGGAGACATGCTTCGTTGGTGTGGCTAGCTTTTAGCTGTCAGAATAAACCAAAACTCTTGTAGGGATCTTCAGAAGATCCCGCCCTTCAAAATGACAATGGCCTGCACCGAGAGAGGGGCCAGCTTCCAGTTTGATGCCGCCCTGAGCACTGAAGGGGATGAGTGGAGGGAAAGAGCCAAGAGGAAGGATGGATTTGAACAAATCCACAGGATTCCTGCCAAGCCATTGAAGCCTAAGTGCAGATGTATCCTTGGCCAAGGAAATGAGTGACTTGAGATGGCAACAAGTCAGATGTGTACAGGCGAGAAACGCAAGGCCTCTATTTAAGGAGGGTTCCGAACAATCAAGAGAGCTTTTGTCACGTGGATCACCGAGGGTTGTGTGTCTGTCTCCAGCCAGGACCGCGGTTACCGTTCTACTCAACGACAGCAGAGATTTTCTCCCCGTTTTGGACCGTTTTTGGTTTGCCCAAAAGGGTGCTTGATGCTTCTTTTTCAGTTCTCTCTCCATCGTCAACTTGATGTTTCAATGGGATGAGGAGAGCAACAGCGCGTTGCAAGGGTCACTGAGCTAAGGACCACACCATCGTGCCCGTCAACAGCGATCCAATGGGGCTGTGGAGAAGAAAAGAAATGGGAATTGAAAAGCAACCTGGCAAGAAGTTGATGCGGAGACTGGCAGGAGATGTCAGCATGTGCTCGCCTGTCCGAGTGGCGCAGGCGAGCAGCACTGAGAATAGAGAAGAAGGGCTGTCATATCACGGGATTTAAAGCAGCCAAGCCACGTGCCGGATGTACACAGAAGCCTCCCGTGCCAAAAGTGGGAAACTAGCAGGTAATGTGCTTCTAGAGGAGAAATGCTGGGACTGAGGTGGCCAAATGATTATAAAATCCGAGGCAAGAAAGAGGGAATGATGGCATGGCCCACGTACCCCATGTTTTCTCTTGAGGCCGTGGACTTGCAGGGGCTAAAGGCCCGCTCTGGCAGATTTGGAAGGCAGTCAAGGCAGCCAGGCGAGAGCAGTGACATCAGCGTGACATCAGCGGCCCACAAACCGCATGGGTGGCAACCTCAGTGAGCAAAGCATTGTGACCTCACATCCCTCACTGCTTATGTTTGGGCACAGACAGAGCTGGGCTCAGACCGGCTCGCGCCTGGACTCCTGGCAAGCGTGCCTGCGAGGACTGGAAGCCCGCGAGGTCCTTGGGAGCTGCTGTGGGCAAGTCTGGGTTGTGATTCCCACGCCTTTGCCTGTTTCCTTAGCCATACGTGGTTGAGGAAGCCAAGCAGTGTGAGCGGTGCTTGCGGCGGCACAAGTGAGCGGTGCAGGAAAGGACTACGGGGTGGCCGTGGGCTGGGCGATGGTGTCTGGGGAGCTGTGAGTGTGTGGTGTCCTTCTTGAGGGGCCTGGGCGCTCCTTTGAGCCGCCCATCTCCCTGTGACAGCAAGTGACCTGTTTTGCAGCGTGTCACACCAGCAGGAGGGAGCAGCTGCTGTGCCCAGCTCTGCTGCAAGCCACAAGCATGGCCACGGAGACAGACTGGAACTGCCCCATCTGCCGTGACGGTCCCGGTGAAAAGGCTTCTGTAACACCGTGCGTCCACCAGTTCTGCCTGGGCTGCATTGTGCGCTGGGTCAAGACCAAGCCATTGTGCCCCCTGTGCAGGCAGCCTATCAAGAGCATCGTTTACTCTGTTCGGTCGGAGGAAGACTTTCTGGAGATAGCTCTCCCAAGCTCCTCAGACTCATGGGCTGCTGGTCACCAGGATGAGCAGGGGGCTGCGGAGCGCATGCCCAGCACCTATGTCGCTGGCTTCCCAGCTGAGCTCTGGGCTGGCATTTTCCAGGACTGCTCAGAAATCCTGGAGCCCCTGCTGCCCTGGCTGAACCAGGAGCTTTCGCAGCTGCTCAGGACCCACTGGTGGGAGGTGGCTCTGGCACAGAGTGTGGTCGTAGCCAATTTGTGCTACTATGGGCTGAGGCAGGAGGCCTTGGTCCAGGAGCTGCAAGGCCTGCTGCAGGAGCAGACGGTGGCATTTGTGCGCCGGCTCATTGACACTGCTGCTGACAGGTGCAGTGATGAGATCCTGCGGCGGATGAACCTCCTGAACTCCCATGCTCAGGAGGAAGAGGAGCAGGAGCAGGAGGAAGAGGAGGAGGGTCCCAAAGGCATCACTGCCTCCCTCCAGGGGACTCTCACCCCCATGGTGGCCTCCTCCCACAGCCCTATGGTCTCCAATGTGGAAGCAGACACTGGAACATTGGAAGCCACGCTGCGTGAGGGGCCCAGCCGCTCTCCATCCATGCCCGTCCATGCAGAGCGGGAGCAGCCCCAGGACGAGCCTGGTGAGGCAGCAGCAGCAGCAGCAGCAGCAGCAGCAGGAGAAGGCCCCTCTGCCCAAGGCTGCAGCCGCAGCCGTCGTGCTCCTGGCCGGGACACGGACAGCGTGCCCAAGGAGCGCCGGCGCCCCACAAAGAGGAAGGCCTCTAGACCTCAGGACTCTCCCCAGCCCCCAAAAAGGCCGTCCCGCCAGCGCAAGCCCAAGCCAAGGCCCCTTGATTGTAGGAAGTAGGAGTAGATGTAGGAGTAAAGAATCAATGTTAGGAGTTGGAAATTGTTTTTAGAAGTAGGAAATAAATGGTAGAGTTAGGAAATCAATTGTAGAAGTAGGAAATAAATTGTTGTTTCTCTGACACAGTCTCAGAGTGTGGCTTTCTCGGCCTTCTCCTGTTGCCTTTTCCCTCTGCCCTCAAATGCCAATGTGGGCGGCAACTGGGAGGGGAGGGGATAGGAACATTGTAGCCACAGGGGCCCAGAGGAGCCCTGGCAGGGGCCTGTGCCCAGTGCTACAGGAAGACAAGAAGCAGCCCCCAGGCAGGCCAAGCTTGGGACCCAGCCTGGGAGTCTGGAAAGCTTCCTGCTCTCAACTGCAGGGCAGGACAGGCCATCTTCATGGGGCATGAGCTGCAGGCAGCAAGCGAGCTAAAAGGGACAGAAGGAGCCCTCAGCTGGGGTCACAGTCAGTGCTGCAGAGGAAAGCAAAACTTCTCGGGATCCAGAGCCAATGTGGCCTGAGGGAAAGTTCCTTCTTGACCCCAGGGCTACTGATTGGCCGTGTTGAAAAGGGGCTCTGGAATGAAGGCAGCCAGTGGAAACACCGGTCGCCTTGGAGAACCACATGCCATCCTGCCTGTTCAGCAGAGTCAGCTGCACAGGACAACCCAGGGTCTGCCCGGCCAAGTGCCAGTGGCACAATAGGTAGAGTCTGCAAGGATGCTCCAGGAAGTCCCTGATGCAAAGAGATGGAGACATGCTTCGTTGGTGTGGCTAGCTTTTAGCTGTCAGAATAAACCAAAACTCTTGTAGGGATCTTCAGAAGATCCCGCCCTTCAAAATGACAATGGCCTGCACCGAGAGAGGGGCCAGCTTCCAGTTTGATGCCGCCCTGAGCACTGAAGGGGATGAGTGGAGGGAAAGAGCCAAGAGGAAGGATGGATTTGAACAAATCCACAGGATTCCTGCCAAGCCATTGAAGCCTAAGTGCAGATGTATCCTTGGCCAAGGAAATGAGTGACTTGAGATGGCAACAAGTCAGATGTGTACAGGCGAGAAACGCAAGCCCTCTATTTAAGGAGGGTTCCGAACAATCAAGAGAGCTTTTGTCACGTGGATCACCGAGGGTTGTGTGTCTGTCTCCAGCCAGGACCGCGGTTACCGTTCTACTCAACGACAGCAGAGATTTTCTCCCCGTTTTGGACCGTTTTTGGTTTGCCCAAAAGGGTGCTTGATGCTTCTTTTTCAGTTCTCTCTCCATCGTCAACTTGATGTTTCAATGGGATGAGGAGAGCAACAGCGGGTTGCAAGGGTCACTGAGCTAAGGACCACACCATCGTGCCCGTCAACAGCGATCCAATGGGGCTGTGGAGAAGAAAAGAAATGGGAATTGAAAAGCAACCTGGCAAGAAGTTGATGCGGAGACTGGCAGGAGATGTCAGCATGTGCTCGCCTGTCCGAGTGGCGCAGGCGAGCAGCACTGAGAATAGAGAAGAAGGGCTGTCATGTCACGGGATTTAAAGCAGCCAAGCCACGTGCCTGATGTTCACAGAAGCCTCCCGTGCCAAAAGTGGGAAACTAGCAGGTAATGTGCTTCTAGAGGAGAAATGCTGGGACTGAGGTGGCCAAATGATTATAAAATCCAAGGCAAGAAAGAGGGAATGATGGCATGGCCCACGTACCCCATGTTTTCTCCTGAGGCCGTGTACTTGCAGGGGCTAAAGGCCCGCTCTGGCAGATTTGGAAGGCAGTCAAGGCAGCCAGGCGAGAGCAGTGACATCAGCGTGACATCAGCGGCCCACAAACCGCATGGGTGGCAACCTCAGTGAGCAAAGCATTGTGACCTCACATCCCTCACTGCTTATGTTTGGGCACAGACAGAGCTGGGCTCAGACCGGCTCGCGCCTGGACTCCTGGCAAGCGTGCCTGCGAGGACTGGAAGCCCGCGAGGTCCTTGGGAGCTGCTGTGGGCAAGTCTGGGTTGTGATTCCCACGCCTTTGCCTGTTTCCTTAGCCATACGTGGTTGAGGAAGCCAAGCAGTGTGAGCGGTGCTTGCGGCGGCACAGGTGAGCGGTGCAGGAAAGGACTACGGGGTGGCCGTGGGCTGGGCGATGGTGTCTGGGGAGCTGTGAGTGTGTGGTGTCCTTCTTGAGGGGCCTGGGCGCTCCTTTGAGCCGCCCATCTCCCTGGGACAGCAAGTGACCTGTTTTGCAGCGTGTCACACCAGCAGGAGGGAGCAGCTGCTGTGCCCAGCTCTGCTGCAAGCCACAAGCATGGCCACGGAGACAGACTGGAACTGCCCCATCTGCCGTGACGGTCCCGGTGAAAAGGCTTCTGTAACACCGTGCGTCCACCAGTTCTGCCTGGGCTGCATTGTGCGCTGGGTCAAGACCAAGCCATTGTGCCCCCTGTGCAGGCAGCCTATCAAGAGCATCGTTTACTCTGTTCGGTCGGAGGAAGACTTTCTGGAGATAGCTCTCCCAAGCTCCTCAGACTCATGGGCTGCTGGTCACCAGGATGAGCAGGGGGCTGCGGAGCGCATGCCCAGCACCTATGTAGCTGGCTTCCCAGCTGAGCTCTGGGCTGGCATTTTCCAGGACTGCTCAGAAATCCTGGAGCCCCTGCTGCCCTGGCTGAACCAGGAGCTTTCGCAGCTGCTCAGGACCCACTGGTGGGAGGTGGCTCTGGCACAGAGTGTGGTCGTAGCCAATTTGTGCTACTATGGGCTGAGGCAGGAGGCCTTGGTCCAGGAGCTGCAAGGCCTGCTGCAGGAGCAGACGGTGGCATTTGTGCGCCGGCTCATTGACACTGCTGCTGACAGGTGCAGTGATGAGATCCTGCGGCGGATGAACCTCCTGAACTCCCATGCTCAGGAGGAAGAGGAGCAGGAGCAGGAGGAAGAGGAGGAGGGTCCCAAAGGCATCACTGCCTCCCTCCAGGGGACTCTCACCCCCATGGTGGCCTCCTCCCACAGCCCTATGGTCTCCAATGTGGAAGCAGACACTGGAACATTGGAAGCCACGCTGCGTGAGGGGCCCAGCCGCTCTCCATCCATGCCCGTCCATGCAGAGCGGGAGCAGCCCCAGGACGAGCCTGGCGAGGCAGCAGCAGCAGCAGCAGCAGCAGCAGCAGGAGAAGGCCCCTCTGCCCAAGGCTGCAGCCGCAGCCGTCGTGCTCCTGGCCGGGACACGGACAGCGTGCCCAAGGAGCGCCGGCGCCCCACAAAGAGGAAGGCCTCTAGACCTCAGGACTCTCCCCAGCCCCCAAAAAGGCCGTCCCGCCAGCGCAAGCCCAAGCCAAGGCCCCTTGATTGTAGGAAGTAGGAGTAGATGTAGGAGTAAAGAATCAATGTTAGGAGTTGGAAATTGTTTTTAGAAGTAGGAAATAAATGGTAGAGTTAGGAAATCAATTGTAGAAGTAGGAAATAAATTGTTGTTTCTCTGACACAGTCTCAGAGTGTGGCTTTCTCGGCCTTCTCCTGTTGCCTTTTCCCTCTGCCCTCAAATGCCAATGTGGGCGGCAACTGGGAGGGGAGGGGATAGGAACATTGTAGCCACAGGGGCCCAGAGGAGCCCTGGCAGGGGCCTGTGCCCAGTGCTACAGGAAGACAAGAAGCAGCCCCCAGGCAGGCCAAGCTTGGGACCCAGCCTGGGAGTCTGGAAAGCTTCCTGCTCTCAACTGCAGGGCAGGACAGGCCATCTTCATGGGGCATGAGCTGCAGGCAGCAAGCGAGCTAAAAGGGACAGAAGGAGCCCTCAGCTGGGGTCACAGTCAGTGCTGCAGAGGAAAGCAAAACTTCTCGGGATCCAGAGCCAATGTGGCCTGAGGGAAAGTTCCTTCTTGACCCCAGGGCTACTGATTGGCCGTGTTGAAAAGGGGCTCTGGAATGAAGGCAGCCAGTGGAAACACCGGTCGCCTTGGAGAACCACATGCCATCCTGCCTGTTCAGCAGAGTCAGCTGCACAGGACAACCCAGGGTCTGCCCGGCCAAGTGCCAGTGGCACAATAGGTAGAGTCTGCAAGGATGCTCCAGGAAGTCCCTGATGCAAAGAGATGGAGAGATGCTTCGTTGGTGTGGCTAGCTTTTAGCTGTCAGAATAAACCAAAACTCTTGTAGGGATCTTCAGAAGATCCCGCCCTTCAAAATGACAATGGCCTGCACCGAGAGAGGGGCCAGCTTCCAGTTTGATGCCGCCCTGAGCACTGAAGGGGATGAGTGGAGGGAAAGAGCCAAGAGGAAGGATGGATTTGAACAAATCCACAGGATTCCTGCCAAGCCATTGAAGCCTAAGTGCAGATGTATCATTGGCCAAGGAAATGAGTGACTTGAGATGGCAACAAGTCAGATGTGTACAGGCGAGAAACGCAAGGCCTCTATTTAAGGAGGGTTCCGAACAATCAAGAGAGCTTTTGTCACGTGGATCACCGAGGGTTGTGTGTCTGTCTCCAGCCAGGACCGCGGTTACCGTTCTACTCAACGACAGCAGAGATTTTCTCCCCGTTTTGGACCGTTTTTGGTTTGCCCAAAAGGGTGCTTGATGCTTCTTTTTCAGTTCTCTCTCCATCGTCAACTTGATGTTTCAATGGGATGAGGAGAGCAACAGCGGGTTGCAAGGGTCACTGAGCTAAGGACCACACCATCGTGCCCGTCAACAGCGATCCAATGGGGCTGTGGAGAAGAAAAGAAATGGGAATTGAAAAGCAACCTGGCAAGAAGTTGATGCGGAGACTGGCAGGAGATGTCAGCATGTGCTCGCCTGTCCGAGTGGCGCAGGCGAGCAGCACTGAGAATAGAGAAGAAGGGCTGTCATGTCACGGGATTTAAAGCAGCCAAGCCACGTGCCTGATGTTCACAGAAGCCTCCCGTGGCAAAAGTGGGAAACTAGCAGGTAATGTGCTTCTAGAGGAGAAATGCTGGGACTGAGGTGGCCAAATGATTATAAAATCCAAGGCAAGAAAGAGGGAATGATGGCATGGCCCACGTACCCCATGTTTTCTCTTGAGGCCGTGGACTTGCAGGGGCTAAAGGCCCGCTCTGGCAGATTTGGAAGGCAGTCAAGGCAGCCAGGCGAGAGCAGTGACATCAGCGTGACATCAGCGGCCCACAAACCGCATGGGTGGCAACCTCAGTGAGCAAAGCATTGTGACCTCACATCCCTCACTGCTTATGTTTGGGCACAGACAGAGCTGGGCTCAGACCGGCTCGCGCCTGCACTCCTGGCAAGCGTGCCTGCGAGGACTGGAAGCCCGCGAGGTCCTTGGGAGCTGCTGTGGGCAAGTCTGGGTTGTGATTCCCACGCCTTTGCCTGTTTCCTTAGCCATACGTGGTTGAGGAAGCCAAGCAGTGTGAGCGGTGCTTGCGGCGGCACAGGTGAGCGGTGCAGGAAAGGACTACGGGGTGGCCGTGGGCTGGGCGATGGTGTCTGGGGAGCTGTGAGTGTGTGGTGTCCTTCTTGAGGGGCCTGGGCGCTCCTTTGAGCCGCCCATCTCCCTGGGACAGCAAGTGACCTGTTTTGCAGCGTGTCACACCAGCAGGAGGGAGCAGCTGCTGTGCCCAGCTCTGCTGCAAGCCACAAGCATGGCCACGGAGACAGACTGGAACTGCCCCATCTGCCGTGACGGTCCCGGTGAAAAGGCTTCTGTAACACCGTGCGTCCACCAGTTCTGCCTGGGCTGCATTGTGCGCTGGGTCAAGACCAAGCCATTGTGCCCCCTGTGCAGGCAGCCTATCAAGAGCATCGTTTACTCTGTTCGGTCGGAGGAAGACTTTCTGGAGATAGCTCTCCCAAGCTCCTCAGACTCATGGGCTGCTGGTCACCAGGATGAGCAGGGGGCTGCGGAGCGCATGCCCAGCACCTATGTCGCTGGCTTCCCAGCTGAGCTCTGGGCTGGCATTTTCCAGGACTGCTCAGAAATCCTGGAGCCCCTGCTGCCCTGGCTGAACCAGGAGCTTTCGCAGCTGCTCAGGACCCACTGGTGGGAGGTGGCTCTGGCACAGAGTGTGGTCGTAGCCAATTTGTGCTACTATGGGCTGAGGCAGGAGGCCTTGGTCCAGGAGCTGCAAGGCCTGCTGCAGGAGCAGACGGTGGCATTTGTGCGCCGGCTCATTGACACTGCTGCTGACAGGTGCAGTGATGAGATCCTGCGGCGGATGAACCTCCTGAACTCCCATGCTCAGGAGGAAGAGGAGCAGGAGCAGGAGGAAGAGGAGGAGGGTCCCAAAGGCATCACTGCCTCCCTCCAGGGGACTCTCACCCCCATGGTGGCCTCCTCCCACAGCCCTATGGTCTCCAATGTGGAAGCAGACACTGGAACATTGGAAGCCACGCTGCGTGAGGGGCCCAGCCGCTCTCCATCCATGCCCGTCCATGCAGAGCGGGAGCAGCCCCAGGACGAGCCTGGCGAGGCAGCAGCAGCAGCAGCAGCAGCAGCAGCAGGAGAAGGCCCCTCTGCCCAAGGCTGCAGCCGCAGCCGTCGTGCTCCTGGCCGGGACACGGACAGCGTGCCCAAGGAGCGCCGGCGCCCCACAAAGAGGAAGGCCTCTAGACCTCAGGACTCTCCCCAGCCCCCAAAAAGGCCGTCCCGCCAGCGCAAGCCCAAGCCAAGGCCCCTTGATTGTAGGAAGTAGGAGTAGATGTAGGAGTAAAGAATCAATGTTAGGAGTTGGAAATTGTTTTTAGAAGTAGGAAATAAATGGTAGAGTTAGGAAATCAATTGTAGAAGTAGGAAATAAATTGTTGTTTCTCTGACACAGTCTCAGAGTGTGGCTTTCTCGGCCTTCTCCTGTTGCCTTTTCCCTCTGCCCTCAAATGCCAATGTGGGCGGCAACTGGGAGGGGAGGGGATAGGAACATTGTAGCCACAGGGGCCCAGAGGAGCCCTGGCAGGGGCCTGTGCCCAGTGCTACAGGAAGACAAGAAGCAGCCCCCAGGCAGGCCAAGCTTGGGACCCAGCCTGGGAGTCTGGAAAGCTTCCTGCTCTCAACTGCAGGGCAGGACAGGCCATCTTCATGGGGCATGAGCTGCAGGCAGCAAGCGAGCTAAAAGGGACAGAAGGAGCCCTCAGCTGGGGTCACAGTCAGTGCTGCAGAGGAAAGCAAAACTTCTCGGGATCCAGAGCCAATGTGGCCTGAGGGAAAGTTCCTTCTTGACCCCAGGGCTACTGATTGGCCGTGTTGAAAAGGGGCTCTGGAATGAAGGCAGCCAGTGGAAACACCGGTCGCCTTGGAGAACCACATGCCATCCTGCCTGTTCAGCAGAGTCAGCTGCACAGGACAACCCAGGGTCTGCCCGGCCAAGTGCCAGTGGCACAATAGGTAGAGTCTGCAAGGATGCTCCAGGAAGTCCCTGATGCAAAGAGATGGAGACATGCTTCGTTGGTGTGGCTAGCTTTTAGCTGTCAGAATAAACCAAAACTCTTGTAGGGATCTTCAGAAGATCCCGCCCTTCAAAATGACAATGGCCTGCACCGAGAGAGGGGCCAGCTTCCAGTTTGATGCCGCCCTGAGCACTGAAGGGGATGAGTGGAGGGAAAGAGCCAAGAGGAAGGATGGATTTGAACAAATCCACAGGATTCCTGCCAAGCCATTGAAGCCTAAGTGCAGATGTATCCTTGGCCAAGGAAATGAGTGACTTGAGATGGCAACAAGTCAGATGTGTACAGGCGAGAAACGCAAGCCCTCTATTTAAGGAGGGTTCCGAACAATCAAGAGAGCTTTTGTCACGTGGATCACCGAGGGTTGTGTGTCTGTCTCCAGCCAGGACCGCGGTTACCGTTCTACTCAACGACAGCAGAGATTTTCTCCCCGTTTTGGACCGTTTTTGGTTTGCCCAAAAGGGTGCTTGATGCTTCTTTTTCAGTTCTCTCTCCATCGTCAACTTGATGTTTCAATGGGATGAGGAGAGCAACAGCGGGTTGCAAGGGTCACTGAGCTAAGGACCACACCATCGTGCCCGTCAACAGCGATCCAATGGGGCTGTGGAGAAGAAAAGAAATGGGAATTGAAAAGCAACCTGGCAAGAAGTTGATGCGGAGACTGGCAGGAGATGTCAGCATGTGCTCGCCTGTCCGAGTGGCGCAGGCGAGCAGAACTGAGAATAGAGAAGAAGGGCTGTCATGTCACGGGATTTAAAGCAGCCAAGCCACGTGCCTGATGTACACAGAAGCCTCCCGTGAAAAAAATGGGAAACTAGCAGGTAATGTGCTTCTTGCGGAGAAATGCTGGGACTGAGGTGGCCAAATGATTATAAAATCCGAGGCAAGAAAGAGGGAATGATGGCATGGCCCACGTACCCCATGTTTTCTCCTGAGGCCGTGTACTTGCAGGGGCTAAAGGCCTGCTCTGGCAGATTTGGAAGGCAGTCAAGGCAGCCAGGCGAGAGCAGTGACATCAGCGTGACATCAGCGGCCCACAAACCGCATGGGTGGCAACCTCAGTGAGCAAAGCATTGTGACCTCACATCCCTCACTGCTTATGTTTGGGCACAGACAGAGCTGGGCTCAGACCGGCTCGCGCCTGGACTCCTGGCAAGCGTGCCTGCGAGGACTGGAAGCCCGCGAGGTCCTTGGGAGCTGCTGTGGGCAAGTCTGGGTTGTGATTCCCACGCCTTTGCCTGTTTCCTTAGCCATACGTGGTTGAGGAAGCCAAGCAGTGTGAGCGGTGCTTGCGGCGGCACAGGTGAGCGGTGCAGGAAAGGACTACGGGGTGGCCGTGGGCTGGGCAATGGTGTCTGGGGAGCTGTGAGTGTGTGGTGTCCTTCTTGAGGGGCCTGGGCGCTCCTTTGAGCCGCCCATCTCCCTGGGACAGCAAGTGACCTGTTTTGCAGCGTGTCACACCAGCAGGAGGGAGCAGCTGCTGTGCCCAGCTCTGCTGCAAGCCACAAGCATGGCCACGGAGACAGACTGGAACTGCCCCATCTGCCGTGACGGTCCCGGTGAAAAGGCTTCTGTAACACCGTGCGTCCACCAGTTCTGCCTGGGCTGCATTGTGCGCTGGGTCAAGACCAAGCCATTGTGCCCCCTGTGCAGGCAGCCTATCAAGAGCATCGTTTACTCTGTTCGGTCGGAGGAAGACTTTCTGGAGATAGCTCTCCCAAGCTCCTCAGACTCATGGGCTGCTGGTCACCAGGATGAGCAGGGGGCTGCGGAGCGCATGCCCAGCACCTATGTCGCTGGCTTCCCAGCTGAGCTCTGGGCTGGCATTTTCCAGGACTGCTCAGAAATCCTGGAGCCCCTGCTGCCCTGGCTGAACCAGGAGCTTTCGCAGCTGCTCAGGACCCACTGGTGGGAGGTGGCTCTGGCACAGAGTGTGGTCGTAGCCAATTTGTGCTACTATGGGCTGAGGCAGGAGGCCTTGGTCCAGGAGCTGCAAGGCCTGCTGCAGGAGCAGACGGTGGCATTTGTGCGCCGGCTCATTGACACTGCTGCTGACAGGTGCAGTGATGAGATCCTGCGGCGGATGAACCTCCTGAACTCCCATGCTCAGGAGGAAGAGGAGCAGGAGCAGGAGCAGGAGGAAGAGGAGGAGGGTCCCAAAGTCATCACTGCCTCCCTCCAGGGGACTCTCACCCCCATGGTGGCCTCCTCCCACAGCCCTATGGTCTCCAATGTGGAAGCAGACACTGGAACATTGGAAGCCACGCTGCGTGAGGGGCCCAGCCGCTCTCCATCCATGCCCGTCCATGCAGAGCGGGAGCAGCCCCAGGACGAGCCTGGCGAGGCGGCAGCAGCAGCAGCAGCAGCAGCAGCAGCAGCAGCAGCAGGAGAAGGCCCCTCTGCCCAAGGCTGCAGCCGCAGCCGTCGTGCTCCTGGCCGGGACACGGACAGCGTGCCCAAGGAGCGCCGGCGCCCCACAAAGAGGAAGGCCTCTAGACCTCAGGACTCTCCCCAGCCCCCAAAAAGGCCGTCCCGCCAGCGCAAGCCCAAGCCAAGGCCCCTTGATTGTAGGAAGTAGGAGTAGATGTAGGAGTAAAGAATCAATGTTAGGAGTTGGAAATTGTTTTTAGAAGTAGGAAATAAATGGTAGAGTTAGGAAATCAATTGTAGAAGTAGGAAATAAATTGTTGTTTCTCTGACACAGTCTCAGAGTGTGGCTTTCTCGGCCTTCTCCTGTTGCCTTTTCCCTCTGCCCTCAAATGCCAATGTGGGCGGCAACTGGGAGGGGAGGGGATAGCAACATTGTAGCCACAGGGGCCCAGAGGAGCCCTGGCAGGGGCCTGTGCCCAGTGCTACAGGAAGACAAGAAGCAGCCCCCAGGCCAAGCTTGGGACCCAGCCTGGGAGTCTGGAAAGCTTCCTGCTCTCAACTGCAGGGCAGGACAGGCCATCTTCATGGGGCATGAGCTGCAGGCAGCAAGCGAGCTAAAAGGGACAGAAGGAGCCCTCAGCTGGGGTCACAGTCAGTGCTGCAGAGGAAAGCAAAACTTCTCGGGATCCAGAGCCAATGTGGCCTGAGGGAAAGTTCCTTCTTGACCCCAGGGCTACTGATTGGCCGTGTTGAAAAGGGGCTCTGGAATGAAGGCAGCCAGTGGAAACACCGGTCGCCTTGGAGAACCACATGCCATCCTGCCTGTTCAGCAGAGTCAGCTGCACAGGACAACCCAGGGTCTGCCAGGCCAAGTGCCAGTGGCACAATAGGTAGAGTCTGCAAGGATGCTCCAGGAAGTCCCTGATGCAAAGAGATGGAGACATGCTTCGTTGGTGTGGCTAGCTTTTAGCTGTCAGAATAAACCAAAACTCTTGTAGGGATCTTCAGAAGATCCCGCCCTTCAAAATGACAATGGCCTGCACCGAGAGAGGGGCCAGCTTCCAGTTTGATGCCGCCCTGAGCACTGAAGGGGATGAGTGGAGGGAAAGAGCCAAGAGGAAGGATGGATTTGAACAAATCCACAGGATTCCTGCCAAGCCATTGAAGCCTAAGTGCAGATGTATCCTTGGCCAAGGAAATGAGTGACTTGAGATGGCAACAAGTCAGATGTGTACAGGCGAGAAACGCAAGCCCTCTATTTAAGGAGGGTTCCGAACAATCAAGAGAGCTTTTGTCACGTGGATCACCGAGGGTTGTGTGTCTGTCTCCAGCCAGGACCGCGGTTACCGTTCTACTCAACGACAGCAGAGATTTTCTCCCCGTTTTGGACCGTTTTTGGTTTGCCCAAAAGGGTGCTTGATGCTTCTTTTTCAGTTCTCTCTCCATCGTCAACTTGATGTTTCAATGGGATGAGGAGAGCAACAGCGGGTTGCAAGGGTCACTGAGCTAAGGACCACACCATCGTGCCCGTCAACAGCGATCCAATGGCGCTGTGGAGAAGAAAAGAAATGGGAATTGAAAAGCAACCTGGCAAGAAGTTGATGCGGAGACTGGCAGGAGATGTCAGCATGTGCTCGCCTGTCCGAGTGGCGCAGGCGAGCAGCACTGAGAATAGAGAAGAAGGGCTGTCATGTCACGGGATTTAAAGCAGCCAAGCCACGTGCCTGATGTACACAGAAGCCTCCCGTGCCAAAAGTGGGAAACTAGCAGGTAATGTGCTTCTAGAGGAGAAATGCTGGGACTGAGGTGGCCAAATGATTATAAAATCCGAGGCAAGAAAGAGGGAATGATGGCATGGCCCACGTACCCCATGTTTTCTCTTGAGGCCGTGGACTTGCAGGGGCTAAAGGCCAGCTCTGGCAGATTTGGAAGGCAGTCAAGGCAGCCAGGCGAGAGCAGTGACATCAGCGTGACATCAGCGGCCCACAAACCGCATGGGTGGCAACCTCAGTGAGCAAAGCATTGTGACCTCACATCCCTCACTGCTTATGTTTGGGCACAGACAGAGCTGGGCTCAGACCGGCTCGCGCCTGCACTCCTGGCAAGCGTGCCTGCGAGGACTGGAAGCCCGCGAGGTCCTTGGGAGCTGCTGTGGGCAAGTCTGGGTTGTGATTCCCACGCCTTTGCCTGTTTCCTTAGCCATACGTGGTTGAGGAAGCCAAGCAGTGTGAGCGGTGCTTGCGGCGGCACAGGTGAGCGGTGCAGGAAAGGACTACGGGGTGGCCGTGGGCTGGGCGATGGTGTCTGGGGAGCTGTGAGTGTGTGGTGTCCTTCTTGAGGGGCCTGGGCGCTCCTTTGAGCCGCCCATCTCCCTGGGACAGCAAGTGACCTGTTTTGCAGCGTGTCACACCAGCAGGAGGGAGCAGCTGCTGTGCCCAGCTCTGCTGCAAGCCACAAGCATGGCCACGGAGACAGACTGGAACTGCCCCATCTGCCGTGACGGTCCCGGTGAAAAGGCTTCTGTAACACCGTGCGTCCACCAGTTCTGCCTGGGCTGCATTGTGCGCTGGGTCAAGACCAAGCCATTGTGCCCCCTGTGCAGGCAGCCTATCAAGAGCATCGTTTACTCTGTTCGGTCGGAGGAAGACTTTCTGGAGATAGCTCTCCCAAGCTCCTCAGACTCATGGGCTGCTGGTCACCAGGATGAGCAGGGGGCTGCGGAGCGCATGCCCAGCACCTATGTAGCTGGCTTCCCAGCTGAGCTCTGGGCTGGCATTTTCCAGGACTGCTCAGAAATCCTGGAGCCCCTGCTGCCCTGGCTGAACCAGGAGCTTTCGCAGCTGCTCAGGACCCACTGGTGGGAGGTGGCTCTGGCACAGAGTGTGGTCGTAGCCAATTTGTGCTACTATGGGCTGAGGCAGGAGGCCTTGGTCCAGGAGCTGCAAGGCCTGCTGCAGGAGCAGACGGTGGCATTTGTGCGCCGGCTCATTGACACTGCTTCTGACAGGTGCAGTGATGAGATCCTGCGGCGGATGAACCTCCTGAACTCCCATGCTCAGGAGGAAGAGGAGCAGGAGCAGGAGGAAGAGGAGGAGGGTCCCAAAGGCATCACTGCCTCCCTCCAGGGGACTCTCACCCCCATGGTGGCCTCCTCCCACAGCCCTATGGTCTCCAATGTGGAAGCAGACACTGGAACATTGGAAGCCACGCTGCGTGAGGGGCCCAGCCTCTCTCCATCCATGCCCGTCCATGCAGAGCGGGAGCAGCCCCAGGACGAGCCTGGCGAGGCGGCAGCAGCAGCAGCAGCAGCAGCAGCAGCAGCAGCAGCAGCAGCAGCAGGAGAAGGCCCCTCTGCCCAAGGCTGCAGCCGCAGCCGTCGTGCTCCTGGCCGGGACACGGACAGCGTGCCCAAGGAGCGCCGGCGCCCCACAAAGAGGAAGGCCTCTAGACCTCAGGACTCTCCCCAGCCCCCAAAAAGGCCGTCCCGCCAGCGCAAGCCCAAGCCAAGGCCCCTTGATTGTAGGAAGTAGGAGTAGATGTAGGAGTAAAGAATCAATGTTAGGAGTTGGAAATTGTTTTTAGAAGTAGGAAATAAATGGTAGAGTTAGGAAATCAATTGTAGAAGTAGGAAATAAATTGTTGTTTCTCTGACACAGTCTCAGAGTGTGGCTTTCTCGGCCTTCTCCTGTTGCCTTTTCCCTCTGCCCTCAAATGCCAATGTGGGCGGCAACTGGGAGGGGAGGGGATAGGAACATTGTAGCCACAGGGGCCCAGAGGAGCCCTGGCAGGGGCCTGTGCCCAGTGCTACAGGAAGACAAGAAGCAGCCCCCAGGCAGGCCAAGCTTGGGACCCAGCCTGGGAGTCTGGAAAGCTTCCTGCTCTCAACTGCAGGGCAGGACAGGCCATCTTCATGGGGCATGAGCTGCAGGCAGCAAGCGAGCTAAAAGGGACAGAAGGAGCCCTCAGCTGGGGTCACAGTCAGTGCTGCAGAGGAAAGCAAAACTTCTCGGGATCCAGAGCCAATGTGGCCTGAGGGAAAGTTCCTTCTTGACCCCAGGGCTACTGATTGGCTGTGTTGAAAAGGGGCTCTGGAATGAAGGCAGCCAGTGGAAACACCGGTCGCCTTGGAGAGCCACATGCCATCCTGCCTGTTCAGCAGAGTCAGCTGCACAGGACAACCCAGGGTCTGCCCGGCCAAGTGCCAGTGGCACAATAGGTAGAGTCTGCAAGGATGCTCCAGGAAGTCCCTGATGCAAAGAGATGGAGAGATGCTTCGTTGGTGTGGCTAGCTTTTAGCTGTCAGAATAAACCAAAACTCTTGTAGGGATCTTCAGAAGATCCCGCCCTTCAAAATGACAATGGCCTGCACCGAGAGAGGGGCCAGCTTCCAGTTTGATGCCGCCCTGAGCACTGAAGGGGATGAGTGGAGGGAAAGAGCCAAGAGGAAGGATGGATTTGAACAAATCCACAGGATTCCTGCCAAGCCATTGAAGCCTAAGTGCAGATGTATCCTTGGCCAAGGAAATGAGTGACTTGAGATGGCAACAAGTCAGATGTGTACAGGCGAGAAACGCAAGCCCTCTATTTAAGGAGGGTTCCGAACAATCAAGAGAGCTTTTGTCACGTGGATCACCGAGGGTTGTGTGTCTGTCTCCAGCCAGGACCGCGGTTACCGTTCTACTCAACGACAGCAGAGATTTTCTCCCCGTTTTGGACCGTTTTTGGTTTGCCCAAAAGGGTGCTTGATGCTTCTTTTTCAGTTCTCTCTCCATCGTCAACTTGATGTTTCAATGGGATGAGGAGAGCAACAGCGCGTTGCAAGGGTCACTGAGCTAAGGACCACACCATCGTGCCCGTCAACAGCGATCCAATGGGGCTGTGGAGAAGAAAAGAAATGGGAATTGAAAAGCAACCTGGCAAGAAGTTGATGCGGAGACTGGCAGGAGATGTCAGCATGTGCTCGCCTGTCCGAGTGGCGCAGGCGAGCAGAACTGAGAATAGAGAAGAAGGGCTGTCATGTCACGGGATTTAAAGCAGCCAAGCCACGTGCCTGATGTACACAGAAGCCTCCCGTGAAAAAAATGGGAAACTAGCAGGTAATGTGCTTCTTGCGGAGAAATGCTGGGACTGAGGTGGCCAAATGATTATAAAATCCGAGGCAAGAAAGAGGGAATGATGGCATGGCCCACGTACCCCATGTTTTCTCCTGAGGCCGTGTACTTGCAGGGGCTAAAGGCCTGCTCTGGCAGATTTGGAAGGCAGTCAAGGCAGCCAGGCGAGAGCAGTGACATCAGCGTGACATCAGCGGCCCACAAACCGCATGGGTGGCAACCTCAGTGAGCAAAGCATTGTGACCTCACATCCCTCACTGCTTATGTTTGGGCACAGACAGAGCTGGGCTCAGACCGGCTCGCGCCTGGACTCCTGGCAAGCGTGCCTGCGAGGACTGGAAGCCCGCGAGGTCCTTGGGAGCTGCTGTGGGCAAGTCTGGGTTGTGATTCCCACGCCTTTGCCTGTTTCCTTAGCCATACGTGGTTGAGGAAGCCAAGCAGTGTGAGCGGTACTTGCGGCGGCACAGGTGAGCGGTGCAGGAAAGGACTACGGGGTGGCCGTGGGCTGGGCAATGGTGTCTGGGGAGCTGTGAGTGTGTGGTGTCCTTCTTGAGGGGCCTGGGCGCTCCTTTGAGCCGCCCATCTCCCTGGGACAGCAAGTGACCTGTTTTGCAACGTGTCACACCAGCAGGAGGGAGCAGCTGCTGTGCCCAGCTCTGCTGCAAGCCACAAGCATGGCCACGGAGACAGACTGGAACTGCCCCATCTGCCGTGACGGTCCCGGTGAAAAGGCTTCTGTAACACCGTGCGTCCACCAGTTCTGCCTGGGCTGCATTGTGCGCTGGGTCAAGACCAAGCCATTGTGCCCCCTGTGCAGGCAGCCTATCAAGAGCATCGTTTACTCTGTTCGGTCGGAGGAAGACTTTCTGGAGATAGCTCTCCCAAGCTCCTCAGACTCATGGGCTGCTGGTCACCAGGATGAGCAGGGGGCTGCGGAGCGCATGCCCAGCACCTATGTCGCTGGCTTCCCAGCTGAGCTCTGGGCTGGCATTTTCCAGGACTGCTCAGAAATCCTGGAGCCCCTGCTGCCCTGGCTGAACCAGGAGCTTTCGCAGCTGCTCAGGACCCACTGGTGGGAGGTGGCTCTGGCACAGAGTGTGGTCGTAGCCAATTTGTGCTACTATGGGCTGAGGCAGGAGGCCTTGGTCCAGGAGCTGCAAGGCCTGCTGCAGGAGCAGACGGTGGCATTTGTGCGCCGGCTCATTGACACTGCTGCTGACAGGTGCAGTGATGAGATCCTGCGGCGGATGAACCTCCTGAACTCCCATGCTCAGGAGGAAGAGGAGCAGGAGCAGGAGGAAGAGGAGGAGGGTCCCAAAGGCATCACTGCCTCCCTCCAGGGGACTCTCACCCCCATGGTGGCCTCCTCCCACAGCCCTATGGTCTCCAATGTGGAAGCAGACACTGGAACATTGGAAGCCACGCTGCGTGAGGGGCCCAGCCGCTCTCCATCCATGCCCGTCCATGCAGAGCGGGAGCAGCCCCAGGACGAGCCTGGCGAGGCAGCAGCAGCAGCAGCAGCAGCAGCAGCAGGAGAAGGCCCCTCTGCCCAAGGCTGCAGCCGCAGCCGTCGTGCTCCTGGCCGGGACACGGACAGCGTGCCCAAGGAGCGCCGGCGCCCCACAAAGAGGAAGGCCTCTAGACCTCAGGACTCTCCCCAGCCCCCAAAAAGGCCGTCCCGCCAGCGCAAGCCCAAGCCAAGGCCCCTTGATTGTAGGAAGTAGGAGTAGATGTAGGAGTAAAGAATCAATGTTAGGAGTTGGAAATTGTTTTTAGAAGTAGGAAATAAATGGTAGAGTTAGGAAATCAATTGTAGAAGTAGGAAATAAATTGTTGTTTCTCTGACACAGTCTCAGAGTGTGGCTTTCTCGGCCTTCTCCTGTTGCCTTTTCCCTCTGCCCTCAAATGCCAATGTGGGCGGCAACTGGGAGGGGAGGGGATAGGAACATTGTAGCCACAGGGGCCCAGAGGAGCCCTGGCAGGGGCCTGTGCCCAGTGCTACAGGAAGACAAGAAGCAGCCCCCAGGCAGGCCAAGCTTGGGACCCAGCCTGGGAGTCTGGAAAGCTTCCTGCTCTCAACTGCAGGGCAGGACAGGCCATCTTCATGGGGCATGAGCTGCAGGCAGCAAGCGAGCTAAAAGGGACAGAAGGAGCCCTCAGCTGGGGTCACAGTCAGTGCTGCAGAGGAAAGCAAAACTTCTCGGGATCCAGAGCCAATGTGGCCTGAGGGAAAGTTCCTTCTTGACCCCAGGGCTACTGATTGGCCGTGTTGAAAAGGGGCTCTGGAATGAAGGCAGCCAGTGGAAACACCGGTCGCCTTGGAGAACCACATGCCATCCTGCCTGTTCAGCAGAGTCAGCTGCACAGGACAACCCAGGGTCTGCCAGGCCAAGTGCCAGTGGCACAATAGGTAGAGTCTGCAAGGATGCTCCAGGAAGTCCCTGATGCAAAGAGATGGAGACATGCTTCGTTGGTGTGGCTAGCTTTTAGCTGTCAGAATAAACCAAAACTCTTGTAGGGATCTTCAGAAGATCCCGCCCTTCAAAATGACAATGGCCTGCACCGAGAGAGGGGCCAGCTTCCAGTTTGATGCCGCCCTGAGCACTGAAGGGGATGAGTGGAGGGAAAGAGCCAAGAGGAAGGATGGATTTGAACAAATCCACAGGATTCCTGCCAAGCCATTGAAGCCTAAGTGCAGATGTATCCTTGGCCAAGGAAATGAGTGACTTGAGATGGCAACAAGTCAGATGTGTACAGGCGAGAAACGCAAGCCCTCTATTTAAGGAGGGTTCCGAACAATCAAGAGAGCTTTTGTCACGTGGATCACCGAGGGTTGTGTGTCTGTCTCCAGCCAGGACCGCGGTTACCGTTCTACTCAACGACAGCAGAGATTTTCTCCCCGTTTTGGACCGTTTTTGGTTTGCCCAAAAGGGTGCTTGATGCTTCTTTTTCAGTTCTCTCTCCATCGTCAACTTGATGTTTCAATGGGATGAGGAGAGCAACAGCGGGTTGCAAGGGTCACTGAGCTAAGGACCACACCATCGTGCCCGTCAACAGCGATCCAATGGGGCTGTGGAGAAGAAAAGAAATGGGAATTGAAAAGCAACCTGGCAAGAAGTTGATGCGGAGACTGGCAGGAGATGTCAGCATGTGCTCGCCTGTCCGAGTGGCGCAGGCGAGCAGCACTGAGAATAGAGAAGAAGGGCTGTCATGTCACGGGATTTAAAGCAGCCAAGCCACGTGCCTGATGTACACAGAAGCCTCCCGTGGCAAAAGTGGGAAACTAGCAGGTAATGTGCTTCTTGCGGAGAAATGCTGGGACTGAGGTGGCCAAATGATTATAAAATCCGAGGCAAGAAAGAGGGAATGATGGCATGGCCCACGTACCCCATGTTTTCTCCTGAGGCCGTGGACTTGCAGGGGCTAAAGGCCCGCTCTGGCAGATTTGGAAGGCAGTCAAGGCAGCCAGGCCAGAGCAGTGACATCAGCGTGACATCAGCGGCCCACAAACCGCATGGGTGGCAACCTCAGTGAGCAAAGCATTGTGACCTCACATCCCTCACTGCTTATGTTTGGGCACAGACAGAGCTGGGCTCAGACCGGCTCGCGCCTGGACTCCTGGCAAGCGTGCCTGCGAGGACTGGAAGCCCGCGAGGTCCTTGGGAGCTGCTGTGGGCAAGTCTGGGTTGTGATTCCCATGCCTTTGCCTGTTTCCTTAGCCATACGTGGTTGAGGAAGCCAAGCAGTGTGAGCGGTGCTTGCGGCGGCACAGGTGAGCGGTGCAGGAAAGGACTACGGGGTGGCCGTGGGCTGGGCGATGGTGTCTGGGGAGCTGTGAGTGTGTGGTGTCCTTCTTGAGGGGCCTGGGCGCTCCTTTGAGCCGCCCATCTCCCTGGGACAGCAAGTGACCTGTTTTGCAGCGTGTCACACCAGCAGGAGGGAGCAGCTGCTGTGCCCAGCTCTGCTGCAAGCCACAAGCATGGCCACGGAGACAGACTGGAACTGCCCCATCTGCCGTGACGGTCCCGGTGAAAAGGCTTCTGTAACACCGTGCGTCCACCAGTTCTGCCTGGGCTGCATTGTGCGCTGGGTCAAGACCAAGCCATTGTGCCCCCTGTGCAGGCAGCCTATCAAGAGCATCGTTTACTCTGTTCGGTCGGAGGAAGACTTTCTGGAGATAGCTCTCCCAAGCTCCTCAGACTCATGGGCTGCTGGTCACCAGGATGAGCAGGGGGCTGCGGAGCGCATGCCCAGCACCTATGTAGCTGGCTTCCCAGCTGAGCTCTGGGCTGGCATTTTCCAGGACTGCTCAGAAATCCTGGAGCCCCTGCTGCCCTGGCTGAACCAGGAGCTTTCGCAGCTGCTCAGGACCCACTGGTGGGAGGTGGCTCTGGCACAGAGTGTGGTCGTAGCCAATTTGTGCTACTATGGGCTGAGGCAGGAGGCCTTGGTCCAGGAGCTGCAAGGCCTGCTGCAGGAGCAGACGGTGGCATTTGTGCGCCGGCTCATTGACACTGCTGCTGACAGGTGCAGTGATGAGATCCTGCGGCGGATGAACCTCCTGAACTCCCATGCTCAGGAGGAAGAGGAGCAGGAGCAGGAGCAGGAGGAAGAGGAGGAGGGTCCCAAAGGCATCACTGCCTCCCTCCAGGGGACTCTCACCCCCATGGTGGCCTCCTCCCACAGCCCTATGGTCTCCAATGTGGAAGCAGACACTGGAACATTGGAAGCCACGCTGCGTGAGGGGCCCAGCCGCTCTCCATCCATGCCCGTCCATGCAGAGCGGGAGCAGCCCCAGGACGAGCCTGGCGAGGCAGCAGCAGCAGCAGCAGCAGCAGCAGCAGGAGAAGGCCCCTCTGCCCAAGGCTGCAGCCGCAGCCGTCGTGCTCCTGGCCGGGACACGGACAGCGTGCCCAAGGAGCGCCGGCGCCCCACAAAGAGGAAGGCCTCTAGACCTCAGGACTCTCCCCAGCCCCCAAAAAGGCCGTCCCGCCAGCGCAAGCCCAAGCCAAGGCCCCTTGATTGTAGGAAGTAGGAGTAGATGTAGGAGTAAAGAATCAATGTTAGGAGTTGGAAATTGTTTTTAGAAGTAGGAAATAAATGGTAGAGTTAGGAAATCAATTGTAGAAGTAGGAAATAAATTGTTGTTTCTCTGACACAGTCTCAGAGTGTGGCTTTCTCGGCCTTCTCCTGTTGCCTTTTCCCTCTGCCCTCAAATGCCAATGTGGGCGGCAACTGGGAGGGGAGGGGATAGGAACATTGTAGCCACAGGGGCCCAGAGGAGCCCTGGCAGGGGCCTGTGCCCAGTGCTACAGGAAGACAAGAAGCAGCCCCCAGGCAGGCCAAGCTTGGGACCCAGCCTGGGAGTCTGGAAAGCTTCCTGCTCTCAACTGCAGGGCAGGACAGGCCATCTTCATGGGGCATGAGCTGCAGGCAGCAAGCGAGCTAAAAGGGACAGAAGGAGCCCTCAGCTGGGGTCACAGTCAGTGCTGCAGAGGAAAGCAAAACTTCTCGGGATCCAGAGCCAATGTGGCCTGAGGGAAAGTTCCTTCTTGACCCCAGGGCTACTGATTGGCCGTGTTGAAAAGGGGCTCTGGAATGAAGGCAGCCAGTGGAAACACCGGTCGCCTTGGAGAACCACATGCCATCCTGCCTGTTCAGCAGAGTCAGCTGCACAGGACAACCCAGGGTCTGCCCGGCCAAGTGCCAGTGGCACAATAGGTAGAGTCTGCAAGGATGCTCCAGGAAGTCCCTGATGCAAAGAGATGGAGACATGCTTCGTTGGTGTGGCTAGCTTTTAGCTGTCAGAATAAACCAAAACTCTTGTAGGGATCTTCAGAAGATCCCGCCCTTCAAAATGACAATGGCCTGCACCGAGAGAGGGGCCAGCTTCCAGTTTGATGCCGCCCTGAGCACTGAAGGGGATGAGTGGAGGGAAAGAGCCAAGAGGAAGGATGGATTTGAACAAATCCACAGGATTCCTGCCAAGCCATTGAAGCCTAAGTGCAGATGTATCCTTGGCCAAGGAAATGAGTGACTTGAGATGGCAACAAGTCAGATGTGTACAGGCGAGAAACGCAAGGCCTCTATTTAAGGAGGGTTCCGAACAATCAAGAGAGCTTTTGTCACGTGGATCACCGAGGGTTGTGTGTCTGTCTCCAGCCAGGACCGCGGTTACCGTTCTACTCAACGACAGCAGAGATTTTCTCCCCGTTTTGGACCGTTTTTGGTTTGCCCAAAAGGGTGCTTGATGCTTCTTTTTCAGTTCTCTCTCCATCGTCAACTTGATGTTTCAATGGGATGAGGAGAGCAACAGCGCGTTGCAAGGGTCACTGAGCTAAGGACCACACCATCGTGCCCGTCAACAGCGATCCAATGGGGCTGTGGAGAAGAAAAGAAATGGGAATTGAAAAGCAACCTGGCAAGAAGTTGATGCGGAGACTGGCAGGAGATGTCAGCATGTGCTCGCCTGTCCGAGTGGCGCAGGCGAGCAGCACTGAGAATAGAGAAGAAGGGCTGTCATGTCACGGGATTTAAAGCAGCCAAGCCACGTGCCGGATGTACACAGAAGCCTCCCGTGCCAAAAGTGGGAAACTAGCAGGTAATGTGCTTCTTGCGGAGAAATGCTGGGACTGAGGTGGCCAAATGATTATAAAATCCGAGGCAAGAAAGAGGGAATGATGGCATGGCCCACGTACCCCATGTTTTCTCCTGAGGCCGTGTACTTGCAGGGGCTAAAGGCCTGCTCTGGCAGATTTGGAAGGCAGTCAAGGCAGCCAGGCGAGAGCAGTGACATCAGCGTGACATCAGCGGCCCACAAACCGCATGGGTGGCAACCTCAGTGAGCAAAGCATTGTGACCTCACATCCCTCACTGCTTATGTTTGGGCACAGACAGAGCTGGGCTCAGACCGGCTCGCGCCTGGACTCCTGGCAAGCGTGCCTGCGAGGACTGGAAGCCCGCGAGGTCCTTGGGAGCTGCTGTGGGCAAGTCTGGGTTGTGATTCCCACGCCTTTGCCTGTTTCCTTAGCCATACGTGGTTGAGGAAGCCAAGCAGTGTGAGCGGTGCTTGCGGCGGCACAGGTGAGCGGTGCAGGAAAGGACTACGGGGTGGCCGTGGGCTGGGCGATGGTGTCTGGGGAGCTGTGAGTGTGTGGTGTCCTTCTTGAGGGGCCTGGGCGCTCCTTTGAGCCGCCCATCTCCCTGGGACAGCAAGTGACCTGTTTTGCAACGTGTCACACCAGCAGGAGGGAGCAGCTGCTGTGCCCAGCTCTGCTGCAAGCCACAAGCATGGCCACGGAGACAGACTGGAACTGCCCCATCTGCCGTGACGGTCCCGGTGAAAAGGCTTCTGTAACACCGTGCGTCCACCAGTTCTGCCTGGGCTGCATTGTGCGCTGGGTCAAGACCAAGCCATTGTGCCCCCTGTGCAGGCAGCCTATCAAGAGCATCGTTTACTCTGTTCGGTCGGAGGAAGACTTTCTGGAGATAGCTCTCCCAAGCTCCTCAGACTCATGGGCTGCTGGTCACCAGGATGAGCAGGGGGCTGCGGAGCGCATGCCCAGCACCTATGTAGCTGGCTTCCCAGCTGAGCTCTGGGCTGGCATTTTCCAGGACTGCTCAGAAATCCTGGAGCCCCTGCTGCCCTGGCTGAACCAGGAGCTTTCGCAGCTGCTCAGGACCCACTGGTGGGAGGTGGCTCTGGCACAGAGTGTGGTCGTAGCCAATTTGTGCTACTATGGGCTGAGGCAGGAGGCCTTGGTCCAGGAGCTGCAAGGCCTGCTGCAGGAGCAGACGGTGGCATTTGTGCGCCGGCTCATTGACACTGCTGCTGACAGGTGCAGTGATGAGATCCTGCGGCGGATGAACCTCCTGAACTCCCATGCTCAGGAGGAAGAGGAGCAGGAGCAGGAGGAAGAGGAGGAGGGTCCCAAAGGCATCACTGCCTCCCTCCAGGGGACTATCACCCCCATGGTGGCCTCCTCCCACAGCCCTATGGTCTCCAATGTGGAAGCAGACACTGGAACATTGGAAGCCACGCTGCGTGAGGGGCCCAGCCGCTCTCCATCCATGCCCGTCCATGCAGAGCGGGAGCAGCCCCAGGACGAGCCTGGCGAGGCGGCAGCAGCAGCAGCAGCAGCAGCAGCAGCAGCAGGAGAAGGCCCCTCTGCCCAAGGCTGCAGCCGCAGCCGTCGTGCTCCTGGCCGGGACACGGACAATGTGCCCAAGGAGCGCCGGCGCCCCACAAAGAGGAAGGCCTCTAGACCTCAGGACTCTCCCCAGCCCCCAAAAAGGCCGTCCCGCCAGCGCAAGCCCAAGCCAAGGCCCCTTGATTGTAGGAAGTAGGAGTAGATGTAGGAGTAAAGAATCAATGTTAGGAGTTGGAAATTGTTTTTAGAAGTAGGAAATAAATGGTAGAGTTAGGAAATCAATTGTAGAAGTAGGAAATAAATTGTTGTTTCTCTGACACAGTCTCAGAGTGTGGCTTTCTCGGCCTTCTCCTGTTGCCTTTTCCCTCTGCCCTCAAATGCCAATGTGGGCGGCAACTGGGAGGGGAGGGGATAGGAACATTGTAGCCACAGGGGCCCAGAGGAGCCCTGGCAGGGGCCTGTGCCCAGTGCTACAGGAAGACAAGAAGCAGCCCCCAGGCAGGCCAAGCTTGGGACCCAGCCTGGGAGTCTGGAAAGCTTCCTGCTCTCAACTGCAGGGCAGGACAGGCCATCTTCATGGGGCATGAGCTGCAGGCAGCAAGCGAGCTAAAAGGGACAGAAGGAGCCCTCAGCTGGGGTCACAGTCAGTGCTGCAGAGGAAAGCAAAACTTCTCGGGATCCAGAGCCAATGTGGCCTGAGGGAAAGTTCCTTCTTGACCCCAGGGCTACTGATTGGCCGTGTTGAAAAGGGGCTCTGGAATGAAGGCAGCCAGTGGAAACACCGGTCGCCTTGGAGAACCACATGCCATCCTGCCTGTTCAGCAGAGTCAGCTGCACAGGACAACCCAGGGTCTGCCCGGCCAAGTGCCAGTGGCACAATAGGTAGAGTCTGCAAGGATGCTCCAGGAAGTCCCTGATGCAAAGAGATGGAGACATGCTTCGTTGGTGTGGCTAGCTTTTAGCTGTCAGAATAAACCAAAACTCTTGTAGGGATCTTCAGAAGATCCCGCCCTTCAAAATGACAATGGCCTGCACCGAGAGAGGGGCCAGCTTCCAGTTTGATGCCGCCCTGAGCACTGAAGGGGATGAGTGGAGGGAAAGAGCCAAGAGGAAGGATGGATTTGAACAAATCCACAGGATTCCTGCCAAGCCATTGAAGCCTAAGTGCAGATGTATCCTTGGCCAAGGAAATGAGTGACTTGAGATGGCAACAAGTCAGATGTGTACAGGCGAGAAACGCAAGGCCTCTATTTAAGGAGGGTTCCGAACAATCAAGAGAGCTTTTGTCACGTGGATCACCGAGGGTTGTGTGTCTGTCTCCAGCCAGGACCGCGGTTACCGTTCTACTCAACGACAGCAGAGATTTTCTCCCCGTTTTGGACCGTTTTTGGTTTGCCCAAAAGGGTGCTTGATGCTTCTTTTTCAGTTCTCTCTCCATCGTCAACTTGATGTTTCAATGGGATGAGGAGAGCAACAGCGCGTTGCAAGGGTCACTGAGCTAAGGACCACACCATCGTGCCCGTCAACAGCGATCCAATGGGGCTGTGGAGAAGAAAAGAAATGGGAATTGAAAAGCAACCTGGCAAGAAGTTGATGCGGAGACTGGCAGGAGATGTCAGCATGTGCTCGCCTGTCCGAGTGGCGCAGGCGAGCAGCACTGAGAATAGAGAAGAAGGGCTGTCATGTCACGGGATTTAAAGCAGCCAAGCCACGTGCCGGATGTACACAGAAGCCTCCCGTGCCAAAAGTGGGAAACTAGCAGGTAATGTGCTTCTTGCGGAGAAATGCTGGGACTGAGGTGGCCAAATGATTATAAAATCCGAGGCAAGAAAGAGGGAATGATGGCATGGCCCACGTACCCCATGTTTTCTCCTGAGGCCGTGTACTTGCAGGGGCTAAAGGCCTGCTCTGGCAGATTTGGAAGGCAGTCAAGGCAGCCAGGCGAGAGCAGTGACATCAGCGTGACATCAGCGGCCCACAAACCGCATGGGTGGCAACCTCAGTGAGCAAAGCATTGTGACCTCACATCCCTCACTGCTTATGTTTGGGCACAGACAGAGCTGGGCTCAGACCGGCTCGCGCCTGGACTCCTGGCAAGCGTGCCTGCGAGGACTGGAAGCCCGCGAGGTCCTTGGGAGCTGCTGTGGGCAAGTCTGGGTTGTGATTCCCACGCCTTTGCCTGTTTCCTTAGCCATACGTGGTTGAGGAAGCCAAGCAGTGTGAGCGGTGCTTGCGGCGGCACAGGTGAGCGGTGCAGGAAAGGACTACGGGGTGGCCGTGGGCTGGGCGATGGTGTCTGGGGAGCTGTGAGTGTGTGGTGTCCTTCTTGAGGGGCCTGGGCGCTCCTTTGAGCCGCCCATCTCCCTGGGACAGCAAGTGACCTGTTTTGCAGCGTGTCACACCAGCAGGAGGGAGCAGCTGCTGTGCCCAGCTCTGCTGCAAGCCACAAGCATGGCCACGGAGACAGACTGGAACTGCCCCATCTGCCGTGACGGTCCCGGTGAAAAGGCTTCTGTAACACCGTGCGTCCACCAGTTCTGCCTGGGCTGCATTGTGCGCTGGGTCAAGACCAAGCCATTGTGCCCCCTGTGCAGGCAGCCTATCAAGAGCATCGTTTACTCTGTTCGGTCGGAGGAAGACTTTCTGGAGATAGCTCTCCCAAGCTCCTCAGACTCATGGGCTGCTGGTCACCAGGATGAGCAGGGGGCTGCGGAGCGCATGCCCAGCACCTATGTCGCTGGCTTCCCAGCTGAGCTCTGGGCTGGCATTTTCCAGGACTGCTCAGAAATCCTGGAGCCCCTGCTGCCCTGGCTGAACCAGGAGCTTTCGCAGCTGCTCAGGACCCACTGGTGGGAGGTGGCTCTGGCACAGAGTGTGGTCGTAGCCAATTTGTGCTACTATGGGCTGAGGCAGGAGGCCTTGGTCCAGGAGCTGCAAGGCCTGCTGCAGGAGCAGACGGTGGCATTTGTGCGCCGGCTCATTGACACTGCTGCTGACAGGTGCAGTGATGAGATCCTGCGGCGGATGAACCTCCTGAACTCCCATGCTCAGGAGGAAGAGGAGCAGGAGCAGGAGGAAGAGGAGGAGGGTCCCAAAGGCATCACTGCCTCCCTCCAGGGGACTCTCACCCCCATGGTGGCCTCCTCCCACAGCCCTATGGTCTCCAATGTGGAAGCAGACACTGGAACATTGGAAGCCACGCTGCGTGAGGGGCCCAGCCGCTCTCCATCCATGCCCGTCCATGCAGAGCGGGAGCAGCCCCAGGACGAGCCTGGCGAGGCAGCAGCAGCAGCAGCAGCAGCAGCAGCAGGAGAAGGCCCCTCTGCCCAAGGCTGCAGCCGCAGCCGTCGTGCTCCTGGCCGGGACACGGACAGCGTGCCCAAGGAGCGCCGGCGCCCCACAAAGAGGAAGGCCTCTAGACCTCAGGACTCTCCCCAGCCCCCAAAAAGGCCGTCCCGCCAGCGCAAGCCCAAGCCAAGGCCCCTTGATTGTAGGAAGTAGGAGTAGATGTAGGAGTAAAGAATCAATGTTAGGAGTTGGAAATTGTTTTTAGAAGTAGGAAATAAATGGTAGAGTTAGGAAATCAATTGTAGAAGTAGGAAATAAATTGTTGTTTCTCTGACACAGTCTCAGAGTGTGGCTTTCTCGGCCTTCTCCTGTTGCCTTTTCCCTCTGCCCTCAAATGCCAATGTGGGCGGCAACTGGGAGGGGAGGGGATAGGAACATTGTAGCCACAGGGGCCCAGAGGAGCCCTGGCAGGGGCCTGTGCCCAGTGCTACAGGAAGACAAGAAGCAGCCCCCAGGCAGGCCAAGCTTGGGACCCAGCCTGGGAGTCTGGAAAGCTTCCTGCTCTCAACTGCAGGGCAGGACAGGCCATCTTCATGGGGCATGAGCTGCAGGCAGCAAGCGAGCTAAAAGGGACAGAAGGAGCCCTCAGCTGGGGTCACAGTCAGTGCTGCAGAGGAAAGCAAAACTTCTCGGGATCCAGAGCCAATGTGGCCTGAGGGAAAGTTCCTTCTTGACCCCAGGGCTACTGATTGGCCGTGTTGAAAAGGGGCTCTGGAATGAAGGCAGCCAGTGGAAACACCGGTCGCCTTGGAGAACCACATGCCATCCTGCCTGTTCAGCAGAGTCAGCTGCACAGGACAACCCAGGGTCTGCCAGGCCAAGTGCCAGTGGCACAATAGGTAGAGTCTGCAAGGATGCTCCAGGAAGTCCCTGATGCAAAGAGATGGAGAGATGCTTCGTTGGTGTGGCTAGCTTTTAGCTGTCAGAATAAACCAAAACTCTTGTAGGGATCTTCAGAAGATCCCGCCCTTCAAAATGACAATGGCCTGCACCGAGAGAGGGGCCAGCTTCCAGTTTGATGCCGCCCTGAGCACTGAAGGGGATGAGTGGAGGGAAAGAGCCAAGAGGAAGGATGGATTTGAACAAATCCACAGGATTCCTGCCAAGCCATTGAAGCCTAAGTGCAGATGTATCCTTGGCCAAGGAAATGAGTGACTTGAGATGGCAACAAGTCAGATGTGTACAGGCGAGAAACGCAAGCCCTCTATTTAAGGAGGGTTCCGAACAATCAAGAGAGCTTTTGTCACGTGGATCACCGAGGGTTGTGTGTCTGTCTCCAGCCAGGACCGCGGTTACCGTTCTACTCAACGACAGCAGAGATTTTCTCCCCGTTTTGGACCGTTTTTGGTTTGCCCAAAAGGGTGCTTGATGCTTCTTTTTCAGTTCTCTCTCCATCGTCAACTTGATGTTTCAATGGGATGAGGAGAGCAACAGCGCGTTGCAAGGGTCACTGAGCTAAGGACCACACCATCGTGCCCGTCAACAGCGATCCAATGGGGCTGTGGAGAAGAAAAGAAATGGGAATTGAAAAGCAACCTGGCAAGAAGTTGATGCGGAGACTGGCAGGAGATGTCAGCATGTGCTCGCCTGTCCGAGTGGCGCAGGCGAGCAGCACTGAGAATAGAGAAGAAGGGCTGTCATGTCACGGGATTTAAAGCAGCCAAGCCACGTGCCGGATGTACACAGAAGCCTCCCGTGCCAAAAGTGGGAAACTAGCAGGTAATGTGCTTCTAGAGGAGAAATGCTGGGACTGAGGTGGCCAAATGATTATAAAATCCGAGGCAAGAAAGAGGGAATGATGGCATGGCCCACGTACCCCATGTTTTCTCCTGAGGCCGTGGACTTGCAGGGGCTAAAGGCCCGCTCTGGCAGATTTGGAAGGCAGTCAAGGCAGCCAGGCGAGAGCAGTGACATCAGCGTGACATCAGCGGCCCACAAACCGCATGGGTGGCAACCTCAGTGAGCAAAGCATTGTGACCTCACATCCCTCACTGCTTATGTTTGGGCACAGACAGAGCTGGGCTCAGACCGGCTCGCGCCTGCACTCCTGGCAAGCGTGCCTGCGAGGACTGGAAGCCCGCGAGGTCCTTGGGAGCTGCTGTGGGCAAGTCTGGGTTGTGATTCCCACGCCTTTGCCTGTTTCCTTAGCCATACGTGGTTGAGGAAGCCAAGCAGTGTGAGCGGTGCTTGCGGCGGCACAGGTGAGCGGTGCAGGAAAGGACTACGGGGTGGCCGTGGGCTGGGCGATGGTGTCTGGGGAGCTGTGAGTGTGTGGTGTCCTTCTTGAGGGGCCTGGGCGCTCCTTTGAGCCGCCCATCTCCCTGGGACAGCAAGTGACCTGTTTTGCAACGTGTCACACCAGCAGGAGGGAGCAGCTGCTGTGCCCAGCTCTGCTGCAAGCCACAAGCATGGCCACGGAGACAGACTGGAACTGCCCCATCTGCCGTGACGGTCCCGGTGAAAAGGCTTCTGTAACACCGTGCGTCCACCAGTTCTGCCTGGGCTGCATTGTGCGCTGGGTCAAGACCAAGCCATTGTGCCCCCTGTGCAGGCAGCCTATCAAGAGCATCGTTTACTCTGTTCGGTCGGAGGAAGACTTTCTGGAGATAGCTCTCCCAAGCTCCTCAGACTCATGGGCTGCTGGTCACCAGGATGAGCAGGGGGCTGCGGAGCGCATGCCCAGCACCTATGTCGCTGGCTTCCCAGCTGAGCTCTGGGCTGGCATTTTCCAGGACTGCTCAGAAATCCTGGAGCCCCTGCTGCCCTGGCTGAACCAGGAGCTTTCGCAGCTGCTCAGGACCCACTGGTGGGAGGTGGCTCTGGCACAGAGTGTGGTCGTAGCCAATTTGTGCTACTATGGGCTGAGGCAGGAGGCCTTGGTCCAGGAGCTGCAAGGCCTGCTGCAGGAGCAGACGGTGGCATTTGTGCGCCGGCTCATTGACACTGCTGCTGACAGGTGCAGTGATGAGATCCTGCGGTGGATGAACCTCCTGAACTCCCATGCTCAGGAGGAAGAGGAGCAGGAGCAGGAGCAGGAGGAAGAGGAGGAGGGTCCCAAAGGCATCACTGCCTCCCTCCAGGGGACTCTCACCCCCATGGTGGCCTCCTCCCACAGCCCTATGGTCTCCAATGTGGAAGCAGACACTGGAACATTGGAAGCCACGCTGCGTGAGGGGCCCAGCCGCTCTCCATCCATGCCCGTCCATGCAGAGCGGGAGCAGCCCCAGGACGAGCCTGGCGAGGCAGCAGCAGCAGCAGCAGCAGCAGCAGCAGGAGAAGGCCCCTCTGCCCAAGGCTGCAGCCGCAGCCGTCGTGCTCCTGGCCGGGACACGGACAGCGTGCCCAAGGAGCGCCGGCGCCCCACAAAGAGGAAGGCCTCTAGACCTCAGGACTCTCCCCAGCCCCCAAAAAGGCCGTCCTGCCAGCGCAAGCCCAAGCCAAGGCCCCTTGATTGTAGGAAGTAGGAGTAGATGTAGGAGTAAAGAATCAATGTTAGGAGTTGGAAATTGTTTTTAGAAGTAGGAAATAAATGGTAGAGTTAGGAAATCAATTGTAGAAGTAGGAAATAAATTGTTGTTTCTCTGACACAGTCTCAGAGTGTGGCTTTCTCGGCCTTCTCCTGTTGCCTTTTCCCTCTGCCCTCAAATGCCAATGTGGGCGGCAACTGGGAGGGGAGGGGATAGGAACATTGTAGCCACAGGGGCCCAGAGGAGCCCTGGCAGGGGCCTGTGCCCAGTGCTACAGGAAGACAAGAAGCAGCCCCCAGGCAGGCCAAGCTTGGGACCCAGCCTGGGAGTCTGGAAAGCTTCCTGCTCTCAACTGCAGGGCAGGACAGGCCATCTTCATGGGGCATGAGCTGCAGGCAGCAAGCGAGCTAAAAGGGACAGAAGGAGCCCTCAGCTGGGGTCACAGTCAGTGCTGCAGAGGAAAGCAAAACTTCTCGGGATCCAGAGCCAATGTGGCCTGAGGGAAAGTTCCTTCTTGACCCCAGGGCTACTGATTGGCCGTGTTGAAAAGGGGCTCTGGAATGAAGGCAGCCAGTGGAAACACCGGTCGCCTTGGAGAACCACATGCCATCCTGCCTGTTCAGCAGAGTCAGCTGCACAGGACAACCCAGGGTCTGCCAGGCCAAGTGCCAGTGGCACAATAGGTAGAGTCTGCAAGGATGCTCCAGGAAGTCCCTGATGCAAAGAGATGGAGACATGCTTCGTTGGTGTGGCTAGCTTTTAGCTGTCAGAATAAACCAAAACTCTTGTAGGGATCTTCAGAAGATCCCGCCCTTCAAAATGACAATGGCCTGCACCGAGAGAGGGGCCAGCTTCCAGTTTGATGCCGCCCTGAGCACTGAAGGGGATGAGTGGAGGGAAAGAGCCAAGAGGAAGGATGGATTTGAACAAATCCACAGGATTCCTGCCAAGCCATTGAAGCCTAAGTGCAGATGTATCATTGGCCAAGGAAATGAGTGACTTGAGATGGCAACAAGTCAGATGTGTACAGGCGAGAAACGCAAGGCCTCTATTTAAGGAGGGTTCCGAACAATCAAGAGAGCTTTTGTCACGTGGATCACCGAGGGTTGTGTGTCTGTCTCCAGCCAGGACCGCGGTTACCGTTCTACTCAACGACAGCAGAGATTTTCTCCCCGTTTTGGACCGTTTTTGGTTTGCCCAAAAGGGTGCTTGATGCTTCTTTTTCAGTTCTCTCTCCATCGTCAACTTGATGTTTCAATGGGATGAGGAGAGCAACAGCGGGTTGCAAGGGTCACTGAGCTAAGGACCACACCATCGTGCCCGTCAACAGCGATCCAATGGGGCTGTGGAGAAGAAAAGAAATGGGAATTGAAAAGCAACCTGGCAAGAAGTTGATGCGGAGACTGGCAGGAGATGTCAGCATGTGCTCGCCTGTCCGAGTGGCGCAGGCGAGCAGCACTGAGAATAGAGAAGAAGGGCTGTCATGTCACGGGATTTAAAGCAGCCAAGCCACGTGCCGGATGTACACAGAAGCCTCCCGTGCCAAAAGTGGGAAACTAGCAGGTAATGTGCTTCTAGAGGAGAAATGCTGGGACTGAGGTGGCCAAATGATTATAAAATCTGAGGCAAGAAAGAGGGAATGATGGCATGGCCCACGTACCCCATGTTTTCTCTTGAGGCCGTGGACTTGCAGGGGCTAAAGGCCCGCTCTGGCAGATTTGGAAGGCAGTCAAGCCAGCCAGGCAAGGGCAGTGACATCAGCGTGACATCAGCGGCCCACAAACCGCATGGGTGGCAACCTCAGTGAGCAAAGCATTGTGACCTCACATCCCTCACTGCTTATGTTTGGGCACAGACAGAGCTGGGCTCAGACCGGCTCGCGCCTGCACTCCTGGCAAGCGTGCCTGCGAGGACTGGAAGCCCGCGAGGTCCTTGGGAGCTGCTGTGGGCAAGTCTGGGTTGTGATTCCCACGCCTTTGCCTGTTTCCTTAGCCATACGTGGTTGAGGAAGCCAAGCAGTGTGAGCGGTGCTTGCGGCGGCACAGGTGAGCGGTGCAGGAAAGGACTACGGGGTGGCCGTGGGCTGGGCGATGGTGTCTGGGGAGCTGTGAGTGTGTGGTGTCCTTCTTGAGGGGCCTGGGCGCTCCTTTGAGCCGCCCATCTCCCTGGGACAGCAAGTGACCTGTTTTGCAGCGTGTCACACCAGCAGGAGGGAGCAGCTGCTGTGCCCAGCTCTGCTGCAAGCCACAAGCATGGCCACGGAGACAGACTGGAACTGCCCCATCTGCCGTGACGGTCCCGGTGAAAAGGCTTCTGTAACACCGTGCGTCCACCAGTTCTGCCTGGGCTGCATTGTGCGCTGGGTCAAGACCAAGCCATTGTGCCCCCTGTGCAGGCAGCCTATCAAGAGCATCGTTTACTCTGTTCGGTCGGAGGAAGACTTTCTGGAGATAGCTCTCCCAAGCTCCTCAGACTCATGGGCTGCTGGTCACCAGGATGAGCAGGGGGCTGCGGAGCGCATGCCCAGCACCTATGTAGCTGGCTTCCCAGCTGAGCTCTGGGCTGGCATTTTCCAGGACTGCTCAGAAATCCTGGAGCCCCTGCTGCCCTGGCTGAACCAGGAGCTTTCGCAGCTGCTCAGGACCCACTGGTGGGAGGTGGCTCTGGCACAGAGTGTGGTCGTAGCCAATTTGTGCTACTATGGGCTGAGGCAGGAGGCCTTGGTCCAGGAGCTGCAAGGCCTGCTGCAGGAGCAGACGGTGGCATTTGTGCGCCGGCTCATTGACACTGCTGCTGACAGGTGCAGTGATGAGATCCTGCGGCGGATGAACCTCCTGAACTCCCATGCTCAGGAGGAAGAGGAGCAGGAGCAGGAGGAAGAGGAGGAGGGTCCCAAAGGCATCACTGCCTCCCTCCAGGGGACTCTCACCCCCATGGTGGCCTCCTCCCACAGCCCTATGGTCTCCAATGTGGAAGCAGACACTGGAACATTGGAAGCCACGCTGCGTGAGGGGCCCAGCCGCTCTCCATCCATGCCCGTCCATGCAGAGCGGGAGCAGCCCCAGGACGAGCCTGGCGAGGCAGCAGCAGCAGCAGCAGCAGCAGCAGCAGGAGAAGGCCCCTCTGCCCAAGGCTGCAGCCGCAGCCGTCGTGCTCCTGGCCGGGACACGGACAGCGTGCCCAAGGAGCGCCGGCGCCCCACAAAGAGGAAGGCCTCTAGACCTCAGGACTCTCCCCAGCCCCCAAAAAGGCCGTCCCGCCAGCGCAAGCCCAAGCCAAGGCCCCTTGATTGTAGGAAGTAGGAGTAGATGTAGGAGTAAAGAATCAATGTTAGGAGTTGGAAATTGTTTTTAGAAGTAGGAAATAAATGGTAGAGTTAGGAAATCAATTGTAGAAGTAGGAAATAAATTGTTGTTTCTCTGACACAGTCTCAGAGTGTGGCTTTCTCGGCCTTCTCCTGTTGCCTTTTCCCTCTGCCCTCAAATGCCAATGTGGGCGGCAACTGGGAGGGGAGGGGATAGGAACATTGTAGCCACAGGGGCCCAGAGGAGCCCTGGCAGGGGCCTGTGCCCAGTGCTACAGGAAGACAAGAAGCAGCCCCCAGGCAGGCCAAGCTTGGGACCCAGCCTGGGAGTCTGGAAAGCTTCCTGCTCTCAACTGCAGGGCAGGACAGGCCATCTTCATGGGGCATGAGCTGCAGGCAGCAAGCGAGCTAAAAGGGACAGAAGGAGCCCTCAGCTGGGGTCACAGTCAGTGCTGCAGAGGAAAGCAAAACTTCTCGGGATCCAGAGCCAATGTGGCCTGAGGGAAAGTTCCTTCTTGACCCCAGGGCTACTGATTGGCCGTGTTGAAAAGGGGCTCTGGAATGAAGGCAGCCAGTGGAAACACCGGTCGCCTTGGAGAACCACATGCCATCCTGCCTGTTCAGCAGAGTCAGCTGCACAGGACAACCCAGGGTCTGCCCGGCCAAGTGCCAGTGGCACAATAGGTAGAGTCTGCAAGGATGCTCCAGGAAGTCCCTGATGCAAAGAGATGGAGAGATGCTTCGTTGGTGTGGCTAGCTTTTAGCTGTCAGAATAAACCAAAACTCTTGTAGGGATCTTCAGAAGATCCCGCCCTTCAAAATGACAATGGCCTGCACCGAGAGAGGGGCCAGCTTCCAGTTTGATGCCGCCCTGAGCACTGAAGGGGATGAGTGGAGGGAAAGAGCCAAGAGGAAGGATGGATTTGAACAAATCCACAGGATTCCTGCCAAGCCATTGAAGCCTAAGTGCAGATGTATCATTGGCCAAGGAAATGAGTGACTTGAGATGGCAACAAGTCAGATGTGTACAGGCGAGAAACGCAAGCCCTCTATTTAAGGAGGGTTCCGAACAATCAAGAGAGCTTTTGTCACGTGGATCACCGAGGGTTGTGTGTCTGTCTCCAGCCAGGACCGCGGTTACCGTTCTACTCAACGACAGCAGAGATTTTCTCCCCGTTTTGGACCGTTTTTGGTTTGCCCAAAAGGGTGCTTGATGCTTCTTTTTCAGTTCTCTCTCCATCGTCAACTTGATGTTTCAATGGGATGAGGAGAGCAACAGCGGGTTGCAAGGGTCACTGAGCTAAGGACCACACCATCGTGCCCGTCAACAGCGATCCAATGGGGCTGTGGAGAAGAAAAGAAATGGGAATTGAAAAGCAACCTGGCAAGAAGTTGATGCGGAGACTGGCAGGAGATGTCAGCATGTGCTCGCCTGTCCGAGTGGCGCAGGCGAGCAGCACTGAGAATAGAGAAGAAGGGCTGTCATGTCACGGGATTTAAAGCAGCCAAGCCACGTGCCTGATGTACACAGAAGCCTCCCGTGCCAAAAGTGGGAAACTAGCAGGTAATGTGCTTCTAGAGGAGAAATGCTGGGACTGAGGTGGCCAAATGATTATAAAATCTGAGGCAAGAAAGAGGGAATGATGGCATGGCCCACGTACCCCATGTTTTCTCTTGAGGCCGTGGACTTGCAGGGGCTAAAGGCCCGCTCTGGCAGATTTGGAAGGCAGTCAAGGCAGCCAGGCGAGAGCAGTGACATCAGCGTGACATCAGCGGCCCACAAACCGCATGGGTGGCAACCTCAGTGAGCAAAGCATTGTGACCTCACATCCCTCACTGCTTATGTTTGGGCACAGACAGAGCTGGGCTCAGACCGGCTCGCGCCTGGACTCCTGGCAAGCGTGCCTGCGAGGACTGGAAGCCCGCGAGGTCCTTGGGAGCTGCTGTGGGCAAGTCTGGGTTGTGATTCCCACGCCTTTGCCTGTTTCCTTAGCCATACGTGGTTGAGGAAGCCAAGCAGTGTGAGCGGTGCTTGCGGCGGCACAGGTGAGCGGTGCAGGAAAGGACTACGGGGTGGCCGTGGGCTGGGCGATGGTGTCTGGGGAGCTGTGAGTGTGTGGTGTCCTTCTTGAGGGGCCTGGGCGCTCCTTTGAGCCGCCCATCTCCCTGGGACAGCAAGTGACCTGTTTTGCAGCGTGTCACACCAGCAGGAGGGAGCAGCTGCTGTGCCCAGCTCTGCTGCAAGCCACAAGCATGGCCACGGAGACAGACTGGAACTGCCCCATCTGCCGTGACGGTCCCGGTGAAAAGGCTTCTGTAACACCGTGCGTCCACCAGTTCTGCCTGGGCTGCATTGTGCGCTGGGTCAAGACCAAGCCATTGTGCCCCCTGTGCAGGCAGCCTATCAAGAGCATCGTTTACTCTGTTCGGTCGGAGGAAGACTTTCTGGAGATAGCTCTCCCAAGCTCCTCAGACTCATGGGCTGCTGGTCACCAGGATGAGCAGGGGGCTGCGGAGCGCATGCCCAGCACCTATGTAGCTGGCTTCCCAGCTGAGCTCTGGGCTGGCATTTTCCAGGACTGCTCAGAAATCCTGGAGCCCCTGCTGCCCTGGCTGAACCAGGAGCTTTCGCAGCTGCTCAGGACCCACTGGTGGGAGGTGGCTCTGGCACAGAGTGTGGTCGTAGCCAATTTGTGCTACTATGGGCTGAGGCAGGAGGCCTTGGTCCAGGAGCTGCAAGGCCTGCTGCAGGAGCAGACGGTGGCATTTGTGCGCCGGCTCATTGACACTGCTGCTGACAGGTGCAGTGATGAGATCCTGCGGCGGATGAACCTCCTGAACTCCCATGCTCAGGAGGAAGAGGAGCAGGAGCAGGAGGAAGAGGAGGAGGGTCCCAAAGGCATCACTGCCTCCCTCCAGGGGACTCTCACCCCCATGGTGGCCTCCTCCCACAGCCCTATGGTCTCCAATGTGGAAGCAGACACTGGAACATTGGAAGCCACGCTGCGTGAGGGGCCCAGCCGCTCTCCATCCATGCCCGTCCATGCAGAGCGGGAGCAGCCCCAGGACGAGCCTGGCGAGGCAGCAGCAGCAGCAGCAGCAGCAGCAGCAGCAGAAGGCCCCTCTGCCCAAGGCTGCAGCCGCAGCCGTCGTGCTCCTGGCCGGGACACGGACAGCGTGCCCAAGGAGCGCCGGCGCCCCACAAAGAGGAAGGCCTCTAGACCTCAGGACTCTCCCCAGCCCCCAAAAAGGCCGTCCCGCCAGCGCAAGCCCAAGCCAAGGCCCCTTGATTGTAGGAAGTAGGAGTAGATGTAGGAGTAAAGAATCAATGTTAGGAGTTGGAAATTGTTTTTAGAAGTAGGAAATAAATGGTAGAGTTAGGAAATCAATTGTAGAAGTAGGAAATAAATTGTTGTTTCTCTGACACAGTCTCAGAGTGTGGCTTTCTCGGCCTTCTCCTGTTGCCTTTTCCCTCTGCCCTCAAATGCCAATGTGGGCGGCAACTGGGAGGGGAGGGGATAGGAACATTGTAGCCACAGGGGCCCAGAGGAGCCCTGGCAGGGGCCTGTGCCCAGTGCTACAGGAAGACAAGAAGCAGCCCCCAGGCAGGCCAAGCTTGGGACCCAGCCTGGGAGTCTGGAAAGCTTCCTGCTCTCAACTGCAGGGCAGGACAGGCCATCTTCATGGGGCATGAGCTGCAGGCAGCAAGCGAGCTAAAAGGGACAGAAGGAGCCCTCAGCTGGGGTCACAGTCAGTGCTGCAGAGGAAAGCAAAACTTCTCGGGATCCAGAGCCAATGTGGCCTGAGGGAAAGTTCCTTCTTGACCCCAGGGCTACTGATTGGCCGTGTTGAAAAGGGGCTCTGGAATGAAGGCAGCCAGTGGAAACACCGGTCGCCTTGGAGAACCACATGCCATCCTGCCTGTTCAGCAGAGTCAGCTGCACAGGACAACCCAGGGTCTGCCCGGCCAAGTGCCAGTGGCACAATAGGTAGAGTCTGCAAGGATGCTCCAGGAAGTCCCTGATGCAAAGAGATGGAGAGATGCTTCGTTGGTGTGGCTAGCTTTTAGCTGTCAGAATAAACCAAAACTCTTGTAGGGATCTTCAGAAGATCCCGCCCTTCAAAATGACAATGGCCTGCACCGAGAGAGGGGCCAGCTTCCAGTTTGATGCCGCCCTGAGCACTGAAGGGGATGAGTGGAGGGAAAGAGCCAAGAGGAAGGATGGATTTGAACAAATCCACAGGATTCCTGCCAAGCCATTGAAGCCTAAGTGCAGATGTATCATTGGCCAAGGAAATGAGTGACTTGAGATGGCAACAAGTCAGATGTGTACAGACGAGAAACGCAAGGCCTCTATTTACGGAGGGTTCCGAACAATCAAGAGAGCTTTTGTCACGTGGATCACCGAGGGTTGTGTGTCTGTCTCCAGCCAGGACCGCGGTTACCGTTCTACTCAACGACAGCAGAGATTTTCTCCCCGTTTTGGACCGTTTTTGGTTTGCCCAAAAGGGTGCTTGATGCTTCTTTTTCAGTTCTCTCTCCATCGTCAACTTGATGTTTCAATGGGATGAGGAGAGCAACAGCGGGTTGCAAGGGTCACTGAGCTAAGGACCACACCATCGTGCCCGTCAACAGCGATCCAATGGGGCTGTGGAGAAGAAAAGAAATGGGAATTGAAAAGCAACCTGGCAAGAAGTTGATGCGGAGACTGGCAGGAGATGTCAGCATGTGCTCGCCTGTCCGAGTGGCGCAGGCGAGCAGCACTGAGAATAGAGAAGAAGGGCTGTCATGTCACGGGATTTAAAGCAGCCAAGCCACGTGCCGGATGTACACAGAAGCCTCCCGTGGCAAAAGTGGGAAACTAGCAGGTAATGTGCTTCTAGAGGAGAAATGCTGGGACTGAGGTGGCCAAATGATTATAAAATCTGAGGCAAGAAAGAGGGAATGATGGCATGGCCCACGTACCCCATGTTTTCTCTTGAGGCCGTGTACTTGCAGGGGCTAAAGGCCCGCTCTGGCAGATTTGGAAGGCAGTCAAGGCAGCCAGGCGAGAGCAGTGACATCAGCGTGACATCAGCGGCCCACAAACCGCATGGGTGGCAACCTCAGTGAGCAAAGCATTGTGACCTCACATCCCTCACTGCTTATGTTTGGGCACAGACAGAGCTGGGCTCAGACCGGCTCGCGCCTGGACTCCTGGCAAGCGTGCCTGCGAGGACTGGAAGCCCGCGAGGTCCTTGGGAGCTGCTGTGGGCAAGTCTGGGTTGTGATTCCCACGCCTTTGCCTGTTTCCTTAGCCATACGTGGTTGAGGAAGCCAAGCAGTGTGAGCGGTGCTTGCGGCGGCACAGGTGAGCGGTGCAGGAAAGGACTACGGGGTGGCCGTGGGCTGGGCGATGGTGTCTGGGGAGCTGTGAGTGTGTGGTGTCCTTCTTGAGGGGCCTGGGCGCTCCTTTGAGCCGCCCATCTCCCTGGGACAGCAAGTGACCTGTTTTGCAGCGTGTCACACCAGCAGGAGGGAGCAGCTGCTGTGCCCAGCTCTGCTGCAAGCCACAAGCATGGCCACGGAGACAGACTGGAACTGCCCCATCTGCCGTGACGGTCCCGGTGAAAAGGCTTCTGTAACACCGTGCGTCCACCAGTTCTGCCTGGGCTGCATTGTGCGCTGGGTCAAGACCAAGCCATTGTGCCCCCTGTGCAGGCAGCCTATCAAGAGCATCGTTTACTCTGTTCGGTCGGAGGAAGACTTTCTGGAGATAGCTCTCCCAAGCTCCTCAGACTCATGGGCTGCTGGTCACCAGGATGAGCAGGGGGCTGCGGAGCGCATGCCCAGCACCTATGTAGCTGGCTTCCCAGCTGAGCTCTGGACTGGCATTTTCCAGGACTGCTCAGAAATCCTGGAGCCCCTGCTGCCCTGGCTGAACCAGGAGCTTTCGCAGCTGCTCAGGACCCACTGGTGGGAGGTGGCTCTGGCACAGAGTGTGGTCGTAGCCAATTTGTGCTACTATGGGCTGAGGCAGGAGGCCTTGGTCCAGGAGCTGCAAGGCCTGCTGCAGGAGCAGACGGTGGCATTTGTGCGCCGGCTCATTGACACTGCTGCTGACAGGTGCAGTGATGAGATCCTGCGGCGGATGAACCTCCTGAACTCCCATGCTCAGGAGGAAGAGGAGCAGGAGCAGGAGGAAGAGGAGGAGGGTCCCAAAGGCATCACTGCCTCCCTCCAGGGGACTCTCACCCCCATGGTGGCCTCCTCCCACAGCCCTATGGTCTCCAATGTGGAAGCAGACACTGGAACATTGGAAGCCACGCTGCGTGAGGGGCCCAGCCTCTCTCCATCCATGCCCGTCCATGCAGAGCGGGAGCAGCCCCAGGACGAGCCTGGCGAGGCAGCAGCAGCAGCAGCAGCAGCAGCAGCAGCAGCAGCAGCAGCAGGAGAAGGCCCCTCTGCCCAAGGCTGCAGCCGCAGCCGTCGTGCTCCTGGCCGGGACACGGACAGCGTGCCCAAGGAGCGCCGGCGCCCCACAAAGAGGAAGGCCTCTAGACCTCAGGACTCTCCCCAGCCCCCAAAAAGGCCGTCCCGCCAGCGCAAGCCCAAGCCAAGGCCCCTTGATTGTAGGAAGTAGGAGTAGATGTAGGAGTAAAGAATCAATGTTAGGAGTTGGAAATTGTTTTTAGAAGTAGGAAATAAATGGTAGAGTTAGGAAATCAATTGTAGAAGTAGGAAATATATTGTTGTTTCTCTGACACAGTCTCAGAGTGTGGCTTTCTCGGCCTTCTCCTGTTGCCTTTTCCCTCTGCCCTCAAATGCCAATGTGGGCGGCAACTGGGAGGGGAGGGGATAGGAACATTGTAGCCACAGGGGCCCAGAGGAGCCCTGGCAGGGGCCTGTGCCCAGTGCTACAGGAAGACAAGAAGCAGCCCCCAGGCAGGCCAAGCTTGGGACCCAGCCTGGGAGTCTGGAAAGCTTCCTGCTCTCAACTGCAGGGCAGGACAGGCCATCTTCATGGGGCATGAGCTGCAGGCAGCAAGCGAGCTAAAAGGGACAGAAGGAGCCCTCAGCTGGGGTCACAGTCAGTGCTGCAGAGGAAAGCAAAACTTCTCGGGATCCAGAGCCAATGTGGCCTGAGGGAAAGTTCCTTCTTGACCCCAGGGCTACTGATTGGCCGTGTTGAAAAGGGGCTCTGGAATGAAGGCAGCCAGTGGAAACACCGGTCGCCTTGGAGAGCCACATGCCATCCTGCCTGTTCAGCAGAGTCAGCTGCACAGGACAACCCAGGGTCTGCCAGGCCAAGTGCCAGTGGCACAATAGGTAGAGTCTGCAAGGATGCTCCAGGAAGTCCCTGATGCAAAGAGATGGAGACATGCTTCGTTGGTGTGGCTAGCTTTTAGCTGTCAGAATAAACCAAAACTCTTGTAGGGATCTTCAGAAGATCCCGCCCTTCAAAATGACAATGGCCTGCACCGAGAGAGGGGCCAGCTTCCAGTTTGATGCCGCCCTGAGCACTGAAGGGGATGAGTGGAGGGAAAGAGCCAAGAGGAAGGATGGATTTGAACAAATCCACAGGATTCCTGCCAAGCCATTGAAGCCTAAGTGCAGATGTATCCTTGGCCAAGGAAATGAGTGACTTGAGATGGCAACAAGTCAGATGTGTACAGGCGAGAAACGCAAGGCCTCTATTTAAGGAGGGTTCCGAACAATCAAGAGAGCTTTTGTCACGTGGATCACCGAGGGTTGTGTGTCTGTCTCCAGCCAGGACCGCGGTTACCGTTCTACTCAACGACAGCAGAGATTTTCTCCCCGTTTTGGACCGTTTTTGGTTTGCCCAAAAGGCTGCTTGATGCTTCTTTTTCAGTTCTCTCTCCATCGTCAACTTGATGTTTCAATGGGATGAGGAGAGCAACAGCGGGTTGCAAGGGTCACTGAGCTAAGGACCACACCATCGTGCCCGTCAACAGCGATCCAATGGGGCTGTGGAGAAGAAAAGAAATGGGAATTGAAAAGCAACCTGGCAAGAAGTTGATGCGGAGACTGGCAGGAGATGTCAGCATGTGCTCGCCTGTCCGAGTGGCGCAGGCGAGCAGCACTGAGAATAGAGAAGAAGGGCTGTCATGTCACGGGATTTAAAGCAGCCAAGCCACGTGCCTGATGTACACAGAAGCCTCCCGTGAAAAAAATGGGAAACTAGCAGGTAATGTGCTTCTTGCGGAGAAATGCTGGGACTGAGGTGACCAAATGATTATAAAATCCGAGGCAAGAAAGAGGGAATGATGGCATGGCCCACGTACCCCATGTTTTCTCCTGAGGCCGTGGACTTGCAGGGGCTAAAGGCCCGCTCTGGCAGATTTGGAAGGCAGTCAAGGCAGCCAGGCCAGAGCAGTGACATCAGCGTGACATCAGCGGCCCACAAACCGCATGGGTGGCAACCTCAGTGAGCAAAGCATTGTGACCTCACATCCCTCACTGCTTATGTTTGGGCACAGACAGAGCTGGGCTCAGACCGGCTCGCGCCTGGACTCCTGGCAAGCGTGCCTGCGAGGACTGGAAGCCCGCGAGGTCCTTGGGAGCTGCTGTGGGCAAGTCTGGGTTGTGATTCCCACGCCTTTGCCTGTTTCCTTAGCCATACGTGGTTGAGGAAGCCAAGCAGTGTGAGCGGTGCTTGCGGCGGCACAGGTGAGCGGTGCAGGAAAGGACTACGGGGTGGCCGTGGGCTGGGCGATGGTGTCTGGGGAGCTGTGAGTGTGTGGTGTCCTTCTTGAGGGGCCTGGGCGCTCCTTTGAGCCGCCCATCTCCCTGGGACAGCAAGTGACCTGTTTTGCAACGTGTCACACCAGCAGGAGGGAGCAGCTGCTGTGCCCAGCTCTGCTGCAAGCCACAAGCATGGCCACGGAGACAGACTGGAACTGCCCCATCTGCCGTGACGGTCCCGGTGAAAAGGCTTCTGTAACACCGTGCGTCCACCAGTTCTGCCTGGGCTGCATTGTGCGCTGGGTCAAGACCAAGCCATTGTGCCCCCTGTGCAGGCAGCCTATCAAGAGCATCGTTTACTCTGTTCGGTCGGAGGAAGACTTTCTGGAGATAGCTCTCCCAAGCTCCTCAGACTCATGGGCTGCTGGTCACCAGGATGAGCAGGGGGCTGCGGAGCGCATGCCCAGCACCTATGTAGCTGGCTTCCCAGCTGAGCTCTGGGCTGGCATTTTCCAGGACTGCTCAGAAATCCTGGAGCCCCTGCTGCCCTGGCTGAACCAGGAGCTTTCGCAGCTGCTCAGGACCCACTGGTGGGAGGTGGCTCTGGCACAGAGTGTGGTCGTAGCCAATTTGTGCTACTATGGGCTGAGGCAGGAGGCCTTGGTCCAGGAGCTGCAAGGCCTGCTGCAGGAGCAGACGGTGGCATTTGTGCGCCGGCTCATTGACACTGCTGCTGACAGGTGCAGTGATGAGATCCTGCGGCGGATGAACCTCCTGAACTCCCATGCTCAGGAGGAAGAGGAGCAGGAGCAGGAGCAGGAGGAAGAGGAGGAGGGTCCCAAAGGCATCACTGCCTCCCTCCAGGGGACTCTCACCCCCATGGTGGCCTCCTCCCACAGCCCTATGGTCTCCAATGTGGAAGCAGACACTGGAACATTGGAAGCCACGCTGCGTGAGGGGCCCAGCCGCTCTCCATCCATGCCCGTCCATGCAGAGCGGGAGCAGCCCCAGGACGAGCCTGGTGAGGCGGCAACAGCAGCAGCAGCAGCAGCAGCAGCAGCAGCAGGAGAAGGCCCCTCTGCCCAAGGCTGCAGCCGCAGCCGTCGTGCTCCTGGCCGGGACACGGACAGCGTGCCCAAGGAGCGCCGGCGCCCCACAAAGAGGAAGGCCTCTAGACCTCAGGACTCTCCCCAGCCCCCAAAAAGGCCGTCCCGCCAGCGCAAGCCCAAGCCAAGGCCCCTTGATTGTAGGAAGTAGGAGTAGATGTAGGAGTAAAGAATCAATGTTAGGAGTTGGAAATTGTTTTTAGAAGTAGGAAATAAATGGTAGAGTTAGGAAATCAATTGTAGAAGTAGGAAATAAATTGTTGTTTCTCTGACACAGTCTCAGAGTGTGGCTTTCTCGGCCTTCTCCTGTTGCCTTTTCCCTCTGCCCTCAAATGCCAATGTGGGCGGCAACTGGGAGGGGAGGGGATAGGAACATTGTAGCCACAGGGGCCCAGAGGAGCCCTGGCAGGGGCCTGTGCCCAGTGCTACAGGAAGACAAGAAGCAGCCCCCAGGCAGGCCAAGCTTGGGACCCAGCCTGGGAGTCTGGAAAGCTTCCTGCTCTCAACTGCAGGGCAGGACAGGCCATCTTCATGGGGCATGAGCTGCAGGCAGCAAGCGAGCTAAAAGGGACAGAAGGAGCCCTCAGCTGGGGTCACAGTCAGTGCTGCAGAGGAAAGCAAAACTTCTCGGGATCCAGAGCCAATGTGGCCTGAGGGAAAGTTCCTTCTTGACCCCAGGGCTACTGATTGGCCGTGTTGAAAAGGGGCTCTGGAATGAAGGCAGCCAGTGGAAACACCGGTCGCCTTGGAGAGCCACATGCCATCCTGCCTGTTCAGCAGAGTCAGCTGCACAGGACAACCCAGGGTCTGCCAGGCCAAGTGCCAGTGGCACAATAGGTAGAGTCTGCAAGGATGCTCCAGGAAGTCCCTGATGCAAAGAGATGGAGAGATGCTTCGTTGGTGTGGCTAGCTTTTAGCTGTCAGAATAAACCAAAACTCTTGTAGGGATCTTCAGAAGATCCCGCCCTTCAAAATGACAATGGCCTGCACCGAGAGAGGGGCCAGCTTCCAGTTTGATGCCGCCCTGAGCACTGAAGGGGATGAGTGGAGGGAAAGAGCCAAGAGGAAGGATGGATTTGAACAAATCCACAGGATTCCTGCCAAGCCATTGAAGCCTAAGTGCAGATGTATCCTTGGCCAAGGAAATGAGTGACTTGAGATGGCGACAAGTCAGATGTGTACAGGCGAGAAACGCAAGCCCTCTATTTAAGGAGGGTTCCGAACAATCAAGAGAGCTTTTGTCACGTGGATCACCGAGGGTTGTGTGTCTGTCTCCAGCCAGGACCGCGGTTACCGTTCTACTCAACGACAGCAGAGATTTTCTCCCCGTTTTGGACCGTTTTTGGTTTGCCCAAAAGGGTGCTTGATGCTTCTTTTTCAGTTCTCTCTCCATCATCAACTTGATGTTTCAATGGGATGAGGAGAGCAACAGCGGGTTGCAAGGGTCACTGAGCTAAGGACCACACCATCGTGCCCGTCAACAGCGATCCAATGGGGCTGTGGAGAAGAAAAGAAATGGGAATTGAAAAGCAACCTGGCAAGAAGTTGATGCGGAGACTGGCAGGAGATGTCAGCATGTGCTCGCCTGTCCGAGTGGCGCAGGCGAGCAGCACTGAGAATAGAGAAGAAGGGCTGTCATGTCACGGGATTTAAAGCAGCCAAGCCACGTGCCTGATGTACACAGAAGCCTCCCGTGAAAAAAGTGGGAAACTAGCAGGTAATGTGCTTCTAGAGGAGAAATGCTGGGACTGAGGTGGCCAAATGATTATAAAATCCGAGGCAAGAAAGAGGGAATGATGGCATGGCCCACGTACCCCATGTTTTCTCCTGAGGCCGTGGACTTGCAGGGGCTAAAGGCCCGCTCTGGCAGATTTGGAAGGCAGTCAAGGCAGCCAGGCCAGAGCAGTGACATCAGCGTGACATCAGCGGCCCACAAACCGCATGGGTGGCAACCTCAGTGAGCAAAGCATTGTGACCTCACATCCCTCACTGCTTATGTTTGGGCACAGACAGAGCTGGGCTCAGACCGGCTCGCGCCTGGACTCCTGGCAAGCGTGCCTGCGAGGACTGGAAGCCCGCGAGGTCCTTGGGAGCTGCTGTGGGCAAGTCTGGGTTGTGATTCCCATGCCTTTGCCTGTTTCCTTAGCCATACGTGGTTGAGGAAGCCAAGCAGTGTGAGCGGTGCTTGCGGCGGCACAGGTGAGCGGTGCAGGAAAGGACTACGGGGTGGCCGTGGGCTGGGCGATGGTGTCTGGGGAGCTGTGAGTGTGTGGTGTCCTTCTTGAGGGGCCTGGGCGCTCCTTTGAGCCGCCCATCTCCCTGGGACAGCAAGTGACCTGTTTTGCAACGTGTCACACCAGCAGGAGGGAGCAGCTGCTGTGCCCAGCTCTGCTGCAAGCCACAAGCATGGCCACGGAGACAGACTGGAACTGCCCCATCTGCCGTGACGGTCCCGGTGAAAAGGCTTCTGTAACACCGTGCGTCCACCAGTTCTGTCTGGGCTGCATTGTGCGCTGGGTCAAGACCAAGCCATTGTGCCCCCTGTGCAGGCAGCCTATCAAGAGCATCGTTTACTCTGTTCGGTCGGAGGAAGACTTTCTGGAGATAGCTCTCCCAAGCTCCTCAGACTCATGGGCTGCTGGTCACCAGGATGAGCAGGGGGCTGCGGAGCGCATGCCCAGCACCTATGTAGCTGGCTTCCCAGCTGAGCTCTGGGCTGGCATTTTCCAGGACTGCTCAGAAATCCTGGAGCCCCTGCTGCCCTGGCTGAACCAGGAGCTTTCGCAGCTGCTCAGGACCCACTGGTGGGAGGTGGCTCTGGCACAGAGTGTGGTCGTAGCCAATTTGTGCTACTATGGGCTGAGGCAGGAGGCCTTGGTCCAGGAGCTGCAAGGCCTGCTGCAGGAGCAGACGGTGGCATTTGTGCGCCGGCTCATTGACACTGCTGCTGACAGGTGCAGTGATGAGATCCTGCGGTGGATGAACCTCCTGAACTCCCATGCTCAGGAGGAAGAGGAGCAGGAGCAGGAGCAGGAGGAAGAGGAGGAGGGTCCCAAAGGCATCACTGCCTCCCTCCAGGGGACTCTCACCCCCATGGTGGCCTCCTCCCACAGCCCTATGGTCTCCAATGTGGAAGCAGACACTGGAACATTGGAAGCCACGCTGCGTGAGGGGCCCAGCCGCTCTCCATCCATGCCCGTCCATGCAGAGTGGGAGCAGCCCCATGACGAGCCGGGCGAGGCAGCAGCAGCAGCAGCAGCAGCAGCAGCAGCAGCAGCAGCAGGAGACGTCCCCTCTGCCCAAGGCTGCAGCCGCAGCCCTCGTGCTCCTGGCCGGGACACGGACAGCGTGCCCAAGGAGCGCCGGCGCCCCACAAAGAGGAAGGCCTCTAGACCTCAGGACTCTCCCCAGCCCCCAAAAAGGCCGTCCCGCCAGCGCAAGCCCAAGCCAAGGCCCCTTGATTGTAGGAAGTAGGAGTAGATGTAGGAGTAAAGAATCAATGTTAGGAGTTGGAAATTGTTTTTAGAAGTAGGAAATAAATGGTAGAGTTAGGAAATCAATTGTAGAAGTAGGAAATAAATTGTTGTTTCTCTGACACAGTCTCAGAGTGTGGCTTTCTCGGCCTTCTCCTGTTGCCTTTTCCCTCTGCCCTCAAATGCCAATGTGGGCGGCAACTGGGAGGGGAGGGGATAGGAACATTGTAGCCACAGGGGCCCAGAGGAGCCCTGGCAGGGGCCTGTGCCCAGTGCTACAGGAAGACAAGAAGCAGCCCCCAGGCAGGCCAAGCTTGGGACCCAGCCTGGGAGTCTGGAAAGCTTCCTGCTCTCAACTGCAGGGCAGGACAGGCCATCTTCATGGGGCATGAGCTGCAGGCAGCAAGCGAGCTAAAAGGGACAGAAGGAGCCCTCAGCTGGGGTCACAGTCAGTGCTGCAGAGGAAAGCAAAGCTTCTCGGGATCCAGAGCCAATGTGGCCTGAGGGAAAGTTCCTTCTTGACCCCAGGGCTACTGATTGGCCGTGTTGAAAAGGGGCTCTGGAATGAAGGCAGCCAGTGGAAACACCGGTCGCCTTGGAGAGCCACATGCCATCCTGCCTGTTCAGCAGAGTCAGCTGCACAGGACAACCCAGGGTCTGCCAGGCCAAGTGCCAGTGGCACAATAGGTAGAGTCTGCAAGGATGCTCCAGGAAGTCCCTGATGCAAAGAGATGGAGAGATGCTTCGTTGGTGTGGCTAGCTTTTAGCTGTCAGAATAAACCAAAACTCTTGTAGGGATCTTCAGAAGATCCCGCCCTTCAAAATGACAATGGCCTGCACCGAGAGAGGGGCCAGCTTCCAGTTTGATGCCGCCCTGAGCACTGAAGGGGATGAGTGGAGGGAAAGAGCCAAGAGGAAGGATGGATTTGAACAAATCCACAGGATTCCTGCCAAGCCATTGAAGCCTAAGTGCAGATGTATCCTTGGCCAAGGAAATGAGTGACTTGAGATGGCGACAAGTCAGATGTGTACAGGCGAGAAACGCAAGCCCTCTATTTAAGGAGGGTTCCGAACAATCAAGAGAGCTTTTGTCACGTGGATCACCGAGGGTTGTGTGTCTGTCTCCAGCCAGGACCGCGGTTACCGTTCTACTCAACGACAGCAGAGATTTTCTCCCCGTTTTGGACCGTTTTTGGTTTGCCCAAAAGGCTGCTTGATGCTTCTTTTTCAGTTCTCTCTCCATCGTCAACTTGATGTTTCAATGGGATGAGGAGAGCAACAGCGGGTTGCAAGGGTCACTGAGCTAAGGACCACACCATCGTGCCCGTCAACAGCGATCCAATGGGGCTGTGGAGAAGAAAAGAAATGGGAATTGAAAAGCAACCTGGCAAGAAGTTGATGCGGAGACTGGCAGGAGATGTCAGCATGTGCTCGCCTGTCCGAGTGGCGCAGGCGAGCAGCACTGAGAATAGAGAAGAAGGGCTGTCATGTCACGGGATTTAAAGCAGCCAAGCCACGTGCCGGATGTTCACAGAAGCCTCCCGTGCCAAAAGTGGGAAACTAGCAGGTAATGTGCTTCTAGAGGAGAAATGCTGGGACTGAGGTGGCCAAATGATTATAAAATCCGAGGCAAGAAAGAGGGAATGATGGCATGGCCCACGTACCCCATGTTTTCTCCTGAGGCCGTGGACTTGCAGGGGCTAAAGGCCCGCTCTGGCAGATTTGGAAGGCAGTCAAGGCAGCCAGGCCAGAGCAGTGACATCAGCGTGACATCAGCGGCCCACAAACCGCATGGGTGGCAACCTCAGTGAGCAAAGCATTGTGACCTCACATCCCTCACTGCTTATGTTTGGGCACAGACAGAGCTGGGCTCAGACTGGCTCGCGCCTGGACTCCTGGCAAGCGTGCCTGCGAGGACTGGAAGCCCGCGAGGTCCTTGGGAGCTGCTGTGGGCAAGTCTGGGTTGTGATTCCCACGCCTTTGCCTGTTTCCTTAGCCATACGTGGTTGAGGAAGCCAAGCAGTGTGAGCGGTGCTTGCGGCGGCACAGGTGAGCGGTGCAGGAAAGGACTACGGGGTGGCCGTGGGCTGGGCGATGGTGTCTGGGGAGCTGTGAGTGTGTGGTGTCCTTCTTGAGGGGCCTGGGCGCTCCTTTGAGCCGCCCATCTCCCTGGGACAGCAAGTGACCTGTTTTGCAGCGTGTCACACCAGCAGGAGGGAGCAGCTGCTGTGCCCAGCTCTGCTGCAAGCCACAAGCATGGCCACGGAGACAGACTGGAACTGCCCCATCTGCCGTGACGGTCCCGGTGAAAAGGCTTCTGTAACACCGTGCGTCCACCAGTTCTGCCTGGGCTGCATTGTGCGCTGGGTCAAGACCAAGCCATTGTGCCCCCTGTGCAGGCAGCCTATCAAGAGCATCGTTTACTCTGTTCGGTCGGAGGAAGACTTTCTGGAGATAGCTCTTCCAAGCTCCTCAGACTCATGGGCTGCTGGTCACCAGGATGAGCAGGGGGCTGCGGAGCGCATGCCCAGCACCTATGTAGCTGGCTTCCCAGCTGAGCTCTGGGCTGGCATTTTCCAGGACTGCTCAGAAATCCTGGAGCCCCTGCTGCCCTGGCTGAACCAGGAGCTTTCGCAGCTGCTCAGGACCCACTGGTGGGAGGTGGCTCTGGCACAGAGTGTGGTCGTAGCCAATTTGTGCTACTATGGGCTGAGGCAGGAGGCCTTGGTCCAGGAGCTGCAAGGCCTGCTGCAGGAGCAGACGGTGGCATTTGTGCGCCGGCTCATTGACACTGCTGCTGACAGGTGCAGTGATGAGATCCTGCGGCGGATGAACCTCCTGAACTCCCATGCTCAGGAGGAAGAGGAGCAGGAGCAGGAGCAGGAGGAAGAGGAGGAGGGTCCCAAAGGCATCACTGCCTCCCTCCAGGGGACTCTCACCCCCATGGTGGCCTCCTCCCACAGCCCTATGGTCTCCAATGTGGAAGCAGACACTGGAACATTGGAAGCCACGCTGCGTGAGGGGCCTAGCCGCTCTCCATCCATGCCCGTCCATGCAGAGCGGGAGCAGCCCCAGGACGAGCCTGGCGAGGCAGCAGCAGCAGCAGCAGCAGCAGCAGCAGCAGCAGCAGCAGGAGAAGGCCCCTCTGCCCAAGGCTGCAGCCGCAGCCGTCGTGCTCCTGGCCGGGACACGGACAGCGTGCCCAAGGAGCGCCGGCGCCCCACAAAGAGGAAGGCCTCTAGACCTCAGGACTCTCCCCAGCCCCCAAAAAGGCCGTCCCGCCAGCGCAAGCCCAAGCCAAGGCCCCTTGATTGTAGGAAGTAGGAGTAGATGTAGGAGTAAAGAATCAATGTTAGGAGTTGGAAATTGTTTTTAGAAGTAGGAAATAAATGGTAGAGTTAGGAAATCAATTGTAGAAGTAGGAAATAAATTGTTGTTTCTCTGACACAGTCTCAGAGTGTGGCTTTCTCGGCCTTCTCCTGTTGCCTTTTCCCTCTGCCCTCAAATGCCAATGTGGGCGGCAACTGGGAGGGGAGGGGATAGGAACATTGTAGCCACAGGGGCCCAGAGGAGCCCTGGCAGGGGCCTGTGCCCAGTGCTACAGGAAGACAAGAAGCAGCCCCCAGGCAGGCCAAGCTTGGGACCCAGCCTGGGAGTCTGGAAAGCTTCCTGCTCTCAACTGCAGGGCAGGACAGGCCATCTTCATGGGGCATGAGCTGCAGGCAGCAAGCGAGCTAAAAGGGACAGAAGGAGCCCTCAGCTGGGGTCACAGTCAGTGCTGCAGAGGAAAGCAAAGCTTCTCGGGATCCAGAGCCAATGTGGCCTGAGGGAAAGTTCCTTCTTGACCCCAGGGCTACTGATTGGCCGTGTTGAAAAGGGGCTCTGGAATGAAGGCAGCCAGTGGAAACACCGGTCGCCTTGGAGAGCCACATGCCATCCTGCCTGTTCAGCAGAGTCAGCTGCACAGGACAACCCAGGGTCTGCCAGGCCAAGTGCCAGTGGCACAATAGGTAGAGTCTGCAAGGATGCTCCAGGAAGTCCCTGATGCAAAGAGATGGAGACATGCTTCGTTGGTGTGGCTAGCTTTTAGCTGTCAGAATAAACCAAAACTCTTGTAGGGATCTTCAGAAGATCCCGCCCTTCAAAATGACAATGGCCTGCACCGAGAGAGGGGCCAGCTTCCAGTTTGATGCCGCCCTGAGCACTGAAGGGGATGAGTGGAGGGAAAGAGCCAAGAGGAAGGATGGATTTGAACAAATCCACAGGATTCCTGCCAAGCCATTGAAGCCTAAGTGCAGATGTATCCTTGGCCAAGGAAATGAGTGACTTGAGATGGCGACAAGTCAGATGTGTACAGGCGAGAAACGCAAGCCCTCTATTTAAGGAGGGTTCCGAACAATCAAGAGAGCTTTTGTCACGTGGATCACCGAGGGTTGTGTGTCTGTCTCCAGCCAGGACCGCGGTTACCGTTCTACTCAACGACAGCAGAGATTTTCTCCCCGTTTTGGACCGTTTTTGGTTTGCCCAAAAGGGTGCTTGATGCTTCTTTTTCAGTTCTCTCTCCATCGTCAACTTGATGTTTCAATGGGATGAGGAGAGCAACAGCGGGTTGCAAGGGTCACTGAGCTAAGGACCACACCATCGTGCCCGTCAACAGCGATCCAATGGGGCTGTGGAGAAGAAAAGAAATGGGAATTGAAAAGCAACCTGGCAAGAAGTTGATGCGGAGACTGGCAGGAGATGTCAGCATGTGCTCGCCTGTCCGAGTGGCGCAGGCGAGCAGCACTGAGAATAGAGAAGAAGGGCTGTCATGTCACGGGATTTAAAGCAGCCAAGCCACGTGCCGGATGTTCACAGAAGCCTCCCGTGCCAAAAGTGGGAAACTAGCAGGTAATGTGCTTCTAGAGGAGAAATGCTGGGACTGAGGTGGCCAAATGATTATAAAATCCGAGGCAAGAAAGAGGGAATGATGGCATGGCCCACGTACCCCATGTTTTCTCCTGAGGCCGTGGACTTGCAGGGGCTAAAGGCCCGCTCTGGCAGATTTGGAAGGCAGTCAAGGCAGCCAGGCCAGAGCAGTGACATCAGCGTGACATCAGCGGCCCACAAACCGCATGGGTGGCAACCTCAGTGAGCAAAGCATTGTGACCTCACATCCCTCACTGCTTATGTTTGGGCACAGACAGAGCTGGGCTCAGACCGGCTCGCGCCTGGACTCCTGGCAAGCGTGCCTGCGAGGACTGGAAGCCCGCGAGGTCCTTGGGAGCTGCTGTGGGCAAGTCTGGGTTGTGATTCCCACGCCTTTGCCTGTTTCCTTAGCCATACGTGGTTGAGGAAGCCAAGCAGTGTGAGCGGTGCTTGCGGCGGCACAGGTGAGCGGTGCAGGAAAGGACTACGGGGTGGCCGTGGGCTGGGCGATGGTGTCTGGGGAGCTGTGAGTGTGTGGTGTCCTTCTTGAGGGGCCTGGGCGCTCCTTTGAGCCGCCCATCTCCCTGGGACAGCAAGTGACCTGTTTTGCAGCGTGTCACACCAGCAGGAGGGAGCAGCTGCTGTGCCCAGCTCTGCTGCAAGCCACAAGCATGGCCACGGAGACAGACTGGAACTGCCCCATCTGCCGTGACGGTCCCGGTGAAAAGGCTTCTGTAACACCGTGCGTCCACCAGTTCTGCCTGGGCTGCATTGTGCGCTGGGTCAAGACCAAGCCATTGTGCCCCCTGTGCAGGCAGCCTATCAAGAGCATCGTTTACTCTGTTCGGTCGGAGGAAGACTTTCTGGAGATAGCTCTCCCAAGCTCCTCAGACTCATGGGCTGCTGGTCACCAGGATGAGCAGGGGGCTGCGGAGCGCATGCCCAGCACCTATGTAGCTGGCTTCCCAGCTGAGCTCTGGGCTGGCATTTTCCAGGACTGCTCAGAAATCCTGGAGCCCCTGCTGCCCTGGCTGAACCAGGAGCTTTCGCAGCTGCTCAGGACCCACTGGTGGGAGGTGGCTCTGGCACAGAGTGTGGTCGTAGCCAATTTGTGCTACTATGGGCTGAGGCAGGAGGCCTTGGTCCAGGAGCTGCAAGGCCTGCTGCAGGAGCAGACGGTGGCATTTGTGCGCCGGCTCATTGACACTGCTGCTGACAGGTGCAGTGATGAGATCCTGCGGCGGATGAACCTCCTGAACTCCCATGCTCAGGAGGAAGAGGAGCAGGAGCAGGAGGAAGAGGAGGAGGGTCCCAAAGGCATCACTGCCTCCCTCCAGGGGACTCTCACCCCCATGGTGGCCTCCTCCCACAGCCCTATGGTCTCCAATGTGGAAGCAGACACTGGAACATTGGAAGCCACGCTGCGTGAGGGGCCCAGCCGCTCTCCATCCATGCCCGTCCATGCAGAGCGGGAGCAGCCCCAGGACGAGCCTGGCGAGGCAGCAGCAGCAGCAGCAGCAGCAGCAGCAGGAGAAGGCCCCTCTGCCCAAGGCTGCAGCCGCAGCCGTCGTGCTCCTGGCCGGGACACGGACAGCGTGCCCAAGGAGCGCCGGCGCCCCACAAAGAGGAAGGCCTCTAGACCTCAGGACTCTCCCCAGCCCCCAAAAAGGCCGTCCCGCCAGCGCAAGCCCAAGCCAAGGCCCCTTGATTGTAGGAAGTAGGAGTAGATGTAGGAGTAAAGAATCAATGTTAGGAGTTGGAAATTGTTTTTAGAAGTAGGAAATAAATGGTAGAGTTAGGAAATCAATTGTAGAAGTAGGAAATAAATTGTTGTTTCTGTGACACAGTCTCAGAGTGTGGCTTTCTCGGCCTTCTCCTGTTGCCTTTTCCCTCTGCCCTCAAATGCCAATGTGGGCGGCAACTGGGAGGGGAGGGGATAGGAACATTGTAGCCACAGGGGCCCAGAGGAGCCCTGGCAGGGGCCTGTGCCCAGTGCTACAGGAAGACAAGAAGCAGCCCCCAGGCAGGCCAAGCTTGGGACCCAGCCTGGGAGTCTGGAAAGCTTCCTGCTCTCAACTGCAGGGCAGGACAGGCCATCTTCATGGGGCATGAGCTGCAGGCAGCAAGCGAGCTAAAAGGGACAGAAGGAGCCCTCAGCTGGGGTCACAGTCAGTGCTGCAGAGGAAAGCAAAACTTCTCGGGATCCAGAGCCAATGTGGCCTGAGGGAAAGTTCCTTCTTGACCCCAGGGCTACTGATTGGCCGTGTTGAAAAGGGGCTCTGGAATGAAGGCAGCCAGTGGAAACACCGGTCGCCTTGGAGAACCACATGCCATCCTGCCTGTTCAGCAGAGTCAGCTGCACAGGACAACCCAGGGTCTGCCCGGCCAAGTGCCAGTGGCACAATAGGTAGAGTCTGCAAGGATGCTCCAGGAAGTCCCTGATGCAAAGAGATGGAGAGATGCTTCGTTGGTGTGGCTAGCTTTTAGCTGTCAGAATAAACCAAAACTCTTGTAGGGATCTTCAGAAGATCCCGCCCTTCAAAATGACAATGGCCTGCACCGAGAGAGGGGCCAGCTTCCAGTTTGATGCCGCCCTGAGCACTGAAGGGGATGAGTGGAGGGAAAGAGCCAAGAGGAAGGATGGATTTGAACAAATCCACAGGATTCCTGCCAAGCCATTGAAGCCTAAGTGCAGATGTATCATTGGCCAAGGAAATGAGTGACTTGAGATGGCAACAAGTCAGATGTGTACAGGCGAGAAACGCAAGCCCTCTATTTAAGGAGGGTTCCGAACAATCAAGAGAGCTTTTGTCACGTGGATCACCGAGGGTTGTGTGTCTGTCTCCAGCCAGGACCGCGGTTACCGTTCTACTCAACGACAGCAGAGATTTTCTCCCCGTTTTGGACCGTTTTTGGTTTGCCCAAAAGGGTGCTTGATGCTTCTTTTTCAGTTCTCTCTCCATCGTCAACTTGATGTTTCAATGGGATGAGGAGAGCAACAGCGGGTTGCAAGGGTCACTGAGCTAAGGACCACACCATCGTGCCCGTCAACAGCGATCCAATGGGGCTGTGGAGAAGAAAAGAAATGGGAATTGAAAAGCAACCTGGCAAGAAGTTGATGCGGAGACTGGCAGGAGATGTCAGCATGTGCTCGCCTGTCCGAGTGGCGCAGGCGAGCAGCACTGAGAATAGAGAAGAAGGGCTGTCATGTCACGGGATTTAAAGCAGCCAAGCCACGTGCCTGATGTACACAGAAGCCTCCCGTGCCAAAAGTGGGAAACTAGCAGGTAATGTGCTTCTAGAGGAGAAATGCTGGGACTGAGGTGGCCAAATGATTATAAAATCTGAGGCAAGAAAGAGGGAATGATGGCATGGCCCACGTACCCCATGTTTTCTCTTGAGGCCGTGGACTTGCAGGGGCTAAAGGCCCGCTCTGGCAGATTTGGAAGGCAGTCAAGGCAGCCAGGCGAGAGCAGTGACATCAGCGTGACATCAGCGGCCCACAAACCGCATGGGTGGCAACCTCAGTGAGCAAAGCATTGTGACCTCACATCCCTCACTGCTTATGTTTGGGCACAGACAGAGCTGGGCTCAGACCGGCTCGCGCCTGGACTCCTGGCAAGCGTGCCTGCGAGGACTGGAAGCCCGCGAGGTCCTTGGGAGCTGCTGTGGGCAAGTCTGGGTTGTGATTCCCACGCCTTTGCCTGTTTCCTTAGCCATACGTGGTTGAGGAAGCCAAGCAGTGTGAGCGGTGCTTGCGGCGGCACAGGTGAGCGGTGCAGGAAAGGACTACGGGGTGGCCGTGGGCTGGGCGATGGTGTCTGGGGAGCTGTGAGTGTGTGGTGTCCTTCTTGAGGGGCCTGGGCGCTCCTTTGAGCCGCCCATCTCCCTGGGACAGCAAGTGACCTGTTTTGCAGCGTGTCACACCAGCAGGAGGGAGCAGCTGCTGTGCCCAGCTCTGCTGCAAGCCACAAGCATGGCCACGGAGACAGACTGGAACTGCCCCATCTGCCGTGACGGTCCCGGTGAAAAGGCTTCTGTAACACCGTGCGTCCACCAGTTCTGCCTGGGCTGCATTGTGCGCTGGGTCAAGACCAAGCCATTGTGCCCCCTGTGCAGGCAGCCTATCAAGAGCATCGTTTACTCTGTTCGGTCGGAGGAAGACTTTCTGGAGATAGCTCTCCCAAGCTCCTCAGACTCATGGGCTGCTGGTCACCAGGATGAGCAGGGGGCTGCGGAGCGCATGCCCAGCACCTATGTAGCTGGCTTCCCAGCTGAGCTCTGGGCTGGCATTTTCCAGGACTGCTCAGAAATCCTGGAGCCCCTGCTGCCCTGGCTGAACCAGGAGCTTTCGCAGCTGCTCAGGACCCACTGGTGGGAGGTGGCTCTGGCACAGAGTGTGGTCGTAGCCAATTTGTGCTACTATGGGCTGAGGCAGGAGGCCTTGGTCCAGGAGCTGCAAGGCCTGCTGCAGGAGCAGACGGTGGCATTTGTGCGCCGGCTCATTGACACTGCTGCTGACAGGTGCAGTGATGAGATCCTGCGGCGGATGAACCTCCTGAACTCCCATGCTCAGGAGGAAGAGGAGCAGGAGCAGGAGGAAGAGGAGGAGGGTCCCAAAGGCATCACTGCCTCCCTCCAGGGGACTCTCACCCCCATGGTGGCCTCCTCCCACAGCCCTATGGTCTCCAATGTGGAAGCAGACACTGGAACATTGGAAGCCACGCTGCGTGAGGGGCCCAGCCGCTCTCCATCCATGCCCGTCCATGCAGAGCGGGAGCAGCCCCAGGACGAGCCTGGCGAGGCAGCAGCAGCAGCAGCAGCAGCAGCAGCAGCAGAAGGCCCCTCTGCCCAAGGCTGCAGCCGCAGCCGTCGTGCTCCTGGCCGGGACACGGACAGCGTGCCCAAGGAGCGCCGGCGCCCCACAAAGAGGAAGGCCTCTAGACCTCAGGACTCTCCCCAGCCCCCAAAAAGGCCGTCCCGCCAGCGCAAGCCCAAGCCAAGGCCCCTTGATTGTAGGAAGTAGGAGTAGATGTAGGAGTAAAGAATCAATGTTAGGAGTTGGAAATTGTTTTTAGAAGTAGGAAATAAATGGTAGAGTTAGGAAATCAATTGTAGAAGTAGGAAATAAATTGTTGTTTCTCTGACACAGTCTCAGAGTGTGGCTTTCTCGGCCTTCTCCTGTTGCCTTTTCCCTCTGCCCTCAAATGCCAATGTGGGCGGCAACTGGGAGGGGAGGGGATAGGAACATTGTAGCCACAGGGGCCCAGAGGAGCCCTGGCAGGGGCCTGTGCCCAGTGCTACAGGAAGACAAGAAGCAGCCCCCAGGCAGGCCAAGCTTGGGACCCAGCCTGGGAGTCTGGAAAGCTTCCTGCTCTCAACTGCAGGGCAGGACAGGCCATCTTCATGGGGCATGAGCTGCAGGCAGCAAGCGAGCTAAAAGGGACAGAAGGAGCCCTCAGCTGGGGTCACAGTCAGTGCTGCAGAGGAAAGCAAAACTTCTCGGGATCCAGAGCCAATGTGGCCTGAGGGAAAGTTCCTTCTTGACCCCAGGGCTACTGATTGGCCGTGTTGAAAAGGGGCTCTGGAATGAAGGCAGCCAGTGGAAACACCGGTCGCCTTGGAGAACCACATGCCATCCTGCCTGTTCAGCAGAGTCAGCTGCACAGGACAACCCAGGGTCTGCCCGGCCAAGTGCCAGTGGCACAATAGGTAGAGTCTGCAAGGATGCTCCAGGAAGTCCCTGATGCAAAGAGATGGAGAGATGCTTCGTTGGTGTGGCTAGCTTTTAGCTGTCAGAATAAACCAAAACTCTTGTAGGGATCTTCAGAAGATCCCGCCCTTCAAAATGACAATGGCCTGCACCGAGAGAGGGGCCAGCTTCCAGTTTGATGCCGCCCTGAGCACTGAAGGGGATGAGTGGAGGGAAAGAGCCAAGAGGAAGGATGGATTTGAACAAATCCACAGGATTCCTGCCAAGCCATTGAAGCCTAAGTGCAGATGTATCATTGGCCAAGGAAATGAGTGACTTGAGATGGCAACAAGTCAGATGTGTACAGACGAGAAACGCAAGGCCTCTATTTACGGAGGGTTCCGAACAATCAAGAGAGCTTTTGTCACGTGGATCACCGAGGGTTGTGTGTCTGTCTCCAGCCAGGACCGCGGTTACCGTTCTACTCAACGACAGCAGAGATTTTCTCCCCGTTTTGGACCGTTTTTGGTTTGCCCAAAAGGCTGCTTGATGCTTCTTTTTCAGTTCTCTCTCCATCGTCAACTTGATGTTTCAATGGGATGAGGAGAGCAACAGCGGGTTGCAAGGGTCACTGAGCTAAGGACCACACCATCGTGCCCGTCAACAGCGATCCAATGGGGCTGTGGAGAAGAAAAGAAATGGGAATTGAAAAGCAACCTGGCAAGAAGTTGATGCGGAGACTGGCAGGAGATGTCAGCATGTGCTCGCCTGTCCGAGTGGCGCAGGCGAGCAGCACTGAGAATAGAGAAGAAGGGCTGTCATGTCACGGGATTTAAAGCAGCCAAGCCACGTGCCGGATGTACACAGAAGCCTCCCGTGGCAAAAGTGGGAAACTAGCAGGTAATGTGCTTCTAGAGGAGAAATGCTGGGACTGAGGTGGCCAAATGATTATAAAATCTGAGGCAAGAAAGAGGGAATGATGGCATGGCCCACGTACCCCATGTTTTCTCTTGAGGCCGTGTACTTGCAGGGGCTAAAGGCCCGCTCTGGCAGATTTGGAAGGCAGTCAAGGCAGCCAGGCGAGAGCAGTGACATCAGCGTGACATCAGCGGCCCACAAACCGCATGGGTGGCAACCTCAGTGAGCAAAGCATTGTGACCTCACATCCCTCACTGCTTATGTTTGGGCACAGACAGAGCTGGGCTCAGACCGGCTCGCGCCTGGACTCCTGGCAAGCGTGCCTGCGAGGACTGGAAGCCCGCGAGGTCCTTGGGAGCTGCTGTGGGCAAGTCTGGGTTGTGATTCCCACGCCTTTGCCTGTTTCCTTAGCCATACGTGGTTGAGGAAGCCAAGCAGTGTGAGCGGTGCTTGCGGCGGCACAGGTGAGCGGTGCAGGAAAGGACTACGGGGTGGCCGTGGGCTGGGCGATGGTGTCTGGGGAGCTGTGAGTGTGTGGTGTCCTTCTTGAGGGGCCTGGGCGCTCCTTTGAGCCGCCCATCTCCCTGGGACAGCAAGTGACCTGTTTTGCAGCGTGTCACACCAGCAGGAGGGAGCAGCTGCTGTGCCCAGCTCTGCTGCAAGCCACAAGCATGGCCACGGAGACAGACTGGAACTGCCCCATCTGCCGTGACGGTCCCGGTGAAAAGGCTTCTGTAACACCGTGCGTCCACCAGTTCTGCCTGGGCTGCATTGTGCGCTGGGTCAAGACCAAGCCATTGTGCCCCCTGTGCAGGCAGCCTATCAAGAGCATCGTTTACTCTGTTCGGTCGGAGGAAGACTTTCTGGAGATAGCTCTCCCAAGCTCCTCAGACTCATGGGCTGCTGGTCACCAGGATGAGCAGGGGGCTGCGGAGCGCATGCCCAGCACCTATGTAGCTGGCTTCCCAGCTGAGCTCTGGACTGGCATTTTCCAGGACTGCTCAGAAATCCTGGAGCCCCTGCTGCCCTGGCTGAACCAGGAGCTTTCGCAGCTGCTCAGGACCCACTGGTGGGAGGTGGCTCTGGCACAGAGTGTGGTCGTAGCCAATTTGTGCTACTATGGGCTGAGGCAGGAGGCCTTGGTCCAGGAGCTGCAAGGCCTGCTGCAGGAGCAGACGGTGGCATTTGTGCGCCGGCTCATTGACACTGCTGCTGACAGGTGCAGTGATGAGATCCTGCGGCGGATGAACCTCCTGAACTCCCATGCTCAGGAGGAAGAGGAGCAGGAGCAGGAGGAAGAGGAGGAGGGTCCCAAAGGCATCACTGCCTCCCTCCAGGGGACTCTCACCCCCATGGTGGCCTCCTCCCACAGCCCTATGGTCTCCAATGTGGAAGCAGACACTGGAACATTGGAAGCCACGCTGCGTGAGGGGCCCAGCCTCTCTCCATCCATGCCCGTCCATGCAGAGCGGGAGCAGCCCCAGGACGAGCCTGGCGAGGCGGCAGCAGCAGCAGCAGCAGCAGCAGCAGCAGCAGCAGCAGCAGGAGAAGGCCCCTCTGCCCAAGGCTGCAGCCGCAGCCGTCGTGCTCCTGGCCGGGACACGGACAGCGTGCCCAAGGAGCGCCGGCGCCCCACAAAGAGGAAGGCCTCTAGACCTCAGGACTCTCCCCAGCCCCCAAAAAGGCCGTCCCGCCAGCGCAAGCCCAAGCCAAGGCCCCTTGATTGTAGGAAGTAGGAGTAGATGTAGGAGTAAAGAATCAATGTTAGGAGTTGGAAATTGTTTTTAGAAGTAGGAAATAAATGGTAGAGTTAGGAAATCAATTGTAGAAGTAGGAAATATATTGTTGTTTCTCTGACACAGTCTCAGAGTGTGGCTTTCTCGGCCTTCTCCTGTTGCCTTTTCCCTCTGCCCTCAAATGCCAATGTGGGCGGCAACTGGGAGGGGAGGGGATAGGAACATTGTAGCCACAGGGGCCCAGAGGAGCCCTGGCAGGGGCCTGTGCCCAGTGCTACAGGAAGACAAGAAGCAGCCCCCAGGCAGGCCAAGCTTGGGACCCAGCCTGGGAGTCTGGAAAGCTTCCTGCTCTCAACTGCAGGGCAGGACAGGCCATCTTCATGGGGCATGAGCTGCAGGCAGCAAGCGAGCTAAAAGGGACAGAAGGAGCCCTCAGCTGGGGTCACAGTCAGTGCTGCAGAGGAAAGCAAAACTTCTCGGGATCCAGAGCCAATGTGGCCTGAGGGAAAGTTCCTTCTTGACCCCAGGGCTACTGATTGGCCGTGTTGAAAAGGGGCTCTGGAATGAAGGCAGCCAGTGGAAACACCGGTCGCCTTGGAGAGCCACATGCCATCCTGCCTGTTCAGCAGAGTCAGCTGCACAGGACAACCCAGGGTCTGCCAGGCCAAGTGCCAGTGGCACAATAGGTAGAGTCTGCAAGGATGCTCCAGGAAGTCCCTGATGCAAAGAGATGGAGAGATGCTTCGTTGGTGTGGCTAGCTTTTAGCTGTCAGAATAAACCAAAACTCTTGTAGGGATCTTCAGAAGATCCCGCCCTTCAAAATGACAATGGCCTGCACCGAGAGAGGGGCCAGCTTCCAGTTTGATGCCGCCCTGAGCACTGAAGGGGATGAGTGGAGGGAAAGAGCCAAGAGGAAGGATGGATTTGAACAAATCCACAGGATTCCTGCCAAGCCATTGAAGCCTAAGTGCAGATGTATCCTTGGCCAAGGAAATGAGTGACTTGAGATGGCAACAAGTCAGATGTGTACAGGCGAGAAACGCAAGGCCTCTATTTAAGGAGGGTTCCGAACAATCAAGAGAGCTTTTGTCACGTGGATCACCGAGGGTTGTGTGTCTGTCTCCAGCCAGGACCGCGGTTACCGTTCTACTCAACGACAGCAGAGATTTTCTCCCCGTTTTGGACCGTTTTTGGTTTGCCCAAAAGGCTGCTTGATGCTTCTTTTTCAGTTCTCTCTCCATCGTCAACTTGATGTTTCAATGGGATGAGGAGAGCAACAGCGGGTTGCAAGGGTCACTGAGCTAAGGACCACACCATCGTGCCCGTCAACAGCGATCCAATGGGGCTGTGGAGAAGAAAAGAAATGGGAATTGAAAAGCAACCTGGCAAGAAGTTGATGCGGAGACTGGCAGGAGATGTCAGCATGTGCTCGCCTGTCCGAGTGGCGCAGGCGAGCAGCACTGAGAATAGAGAAGAAGGGCTGTCATGTCACGGGATTTAAAGCAGCCAAGCCACGTGCCTGATGTACACAGAAGCCTCCCGTGAAAAAAATGGGAAACTAGCAGGTAATGTGCTTCTTGCGGAGAAATGCTGGGACTGAGGTGACCAAATGATTATAAAATCCGAGGCAAGAAAGAGGGAATGATGGCATGGCCCACGTACCCCATGTTTTCTCCTGAGGCCGTGGACTTGCAGGGGCTAAAGGCCCGCTCTGGCAGATTTGGAAGGCAGTCAAGGCAGCCAGGCCAGAGCAGTGACATCAGCGTGACATCAGCGGCCCACAAACCGCATGGGTGGCAACCTCAGTGAGCAAAGCATTGTGACCTCACATCCCTCACTGCTTATGTTTGGGCACAGACAGAGCTGGGCTCAGACCGGCTCGCGCCTGGACTCCTGGCAAGCGTGCCTGCGAGGACTGGAAGCCCGCGAGGTCCTTGGGAGCTGCTGTGGGCAAGTCTGGGTTGTGATTCCCACGCCTTTGCCTGTTTCCTTAGCCATACGTGGTTGAGGAAGCCAAGCAGTGTGAGCGGTGCTTGCGGCGGCACAGGTGAGCGGTGCAGGAAAGGACTACGGGGTGGCCGTGGGCTGGGCGATGGTGTCTGGGGAGCTGTGAGTGTGTGGTGTCCTTCTTGAGGGGCCTGGGCGCTCCTTTGAGCCGCCCATCTCCCTGGGACAGCAAGTGACCTGTTTTGCAACGTGTCACACCAGCAGGAGGGAGCAGCTGCTGTGCCCAGCTCTGCTGCAAGCCACAAGCATGGCCACGGAGACAGACTGGAACTGCCCCATCTGCCGTGACGGTCCCGGTGAAAAGGCTTCTGTAACACCGTGCGTCCACCAGTTCTGCCTGGGCTGCATTGTGCGCTGGGTCAAGACCAAGCCATTGTGCCCCCTGTGCAGGCAGCCTATCAAGAGCATCGTTTACTCTGTTCGGTCGGAGGAAGACTTTCTGGAGATAGCTCTCCCAAGCTCCTCAGACTCATGGGCTGCTGGTCACCAGGATGAGCAGGGGGCTGCGGAGCGCATGCCCAGCACCTATGTAGCTGGCTTCCCAGCTGAGCTCTGGGCTGGCATTTTCCAGGACTGCTCAGAAATCCTGGAGCCCCTGCTGCCCTGGCTGAACCAGGAGCTTTCGCAGCTGCTCAGGACCCACTGGTGGGAGGTGGCTCTGGCACAGAGTGTGGTCGTAGCCAATTTGTGCTACTATGGGCTGAGGCAGGAGGCCTTGGTCCAGGAGCTGCAAGGCCTGCTGCAGGAGCAGACGGTGGCATTTGTGCGCCGGCTCATTGACACTGCTGCTGACAGGTGCAGTGATGAGATCCTGCGGCGGATGAACCTCCTGAACTCCCATGCTCAGGAGGAAGAGGAGCAGGAGCAGGAGCAGGAGGAAGAGGAGGAGGGTCCCAAAGGCATCACTGCCTCCCTCCAGGGGACTCTCACCCCCATGGTGGCCTCCTCCCACAGCCCTATGGTCTCCAATGTGGAAGCAGACACTGGAACATTGGAAGCCACGCTGCGTGAGGGGCCCAGCCGCTCTCCATCCATGCCCGTCCATGCAGAGCGGGAGCAGCCCCAGGACGAGCCTGGTGAGGCGGCAACAGCAGCAGCAGCAGCAGCAGCAGCAGCAGCAGGAGAAGGCCCCTCTGCCCAAGGCTGCAGCCGCAGCCGTCGTGCTCCTGGCCGGGACACGGACAGCGTGCCCAAGGAGCGCCGGCGCCCCACAAAGAGGAAGGCCTCTAGACCTCAGGACTCTCCCCAGCCCCCAAAAAGGCCGTCCCGCCAGCGCAAGCCCAAGCCAAGGCCCCTTGATTGTAGGAAGTAGGAGTAGATGTAGGAGTAAAGAATCAATGTTAGGAGTTGGAAATTGTTTTTAGAAGTAGGAAATAAATGGTAGAGTTAGGAAATCAATTGTAGAAGTAGGAAATAAATTGTTGTTTCTCTGACACAGTCTCAGAGTGTGGCTTTCTCGGCCTTCTCCTGTTGCCTTTTCCCTCTGCCCTCAAATGCCAATGTGGGCGGCAACTGGGAGGGGAGGGGATAGGAACATTGTAGCCACAGGGGCCCAGAGGAGCCCTGGCAGGGGCCTGTGCCCAGTGCTACAGGAAGACAAGAAGCAGCCCCCAGGCAGGCCAAGCTTGGGACCCAGCCTGGGAGTCTGGAAAGCTTCCTGCTCTCAACTGCAGGGCAGGACAGGCCATCTTCATGGGGCATGAGCTGCAGGCAGCAAGCGAGCTAAAAGGGACAGAAGGAGCCCTCAGCTGGGGTCACAGTCAGTGCTGCAGAGGAAAGCAAAACTTCTCGGGATCCAGAGCCAATGTGGCCTGAGGGAAAGTTCCTTCTTGACCCCAGGGCTACTGATTGGCCGTGTTGAAAAGGGGCTCTGGAATGAAGGCAGCCAGTGGAAACACCGGTCGCCTTGGAGAGCCACATGCCATCCTGCCTGTTCAGCAGAGTCAGCTGCACAGGACAACCCAGGGTCTGCCAGGCCAAGTGCCAGTGGCACAATAGGTAGAGTCTGCAAGGATGCTCCAGGAAGTCCCTGATGCAAAGAGATGGAGAGATGCTTCGTTGGTGTGGCTAGCTTTTAGCTGTCAGAATAAACCAAAACTCTTGTAGGGATCTTCAGAAGATCCCGCCCTTCAAAATGACAATGGCCTGCACCGAGAGAGGGGCCAGCTTCCAGTTTGATGCCGCCCTGAGCACTGAAGGGGATGAGTGGAGGGAAAGAGCCAAGAGGAAGGATGGATTTGAACAAATCCACAGGATTCCTGCCAAGCCATTGAAGCCTAAGTGCAGATGTATCCTTGGCCAAGGAAATGAGTGACTTGAGATGGCGACAAGTCAGATGTGTACAGGCGAGAAACGCAAGGCCTCTATTTAAGGAGGGTTCCGAACAATCAAGAGAGCTTTTGTCACGTGGATCACCGAGGGTTGTGTGTCTGTCTCCAGCCAGGACCGCGGTTACCGTTCTACTCAACGACAGCAGAGATTTTCTCCCCGTTTTGGACCGTTTTTGGTTTGCCCAAAAGGGTGCTTGATGCTTCTTTTTCAGTTCTCTCTCCATCATCAACTTGATGTTTCAATGGGATGAGGAGAGCAACAGCGGGTTGCAAGGGTCACTGAGCTAAGGACCACACCATCGTGCCCGTCAACAGCGATCCAATGGGGCTGTGGAGAAGAAAAGAAATGGGAATTGAAAAGCAACCTGGCAAGAAGTTGATGCGGAGACTGGCAGGAGATGTCAGCATGTGCTCGCCTGTCCGAGTGGCGCAGGCGAGCAGCACTGAGAATAGAGAAGAAGGGCTGTCATGTCACGGGATTTAAAGCAGCCAAGCCACGTGCCTGATGTACACAGAAGCCTCCCGTGAAAAAAGTGGGAAACTAGCAGGTAATGTGCTTCTAGAGGAGAAATGCTGGGACTGAGGTGGCCAAATGATTATAAAATCCGAGGCAAGAAAGAGGGAATGATGGCATGGCCCACGTACCCCATGTTTTCTCCTGAGGCCGTGGACTTGCAGGGGCTAAAGGCCCGCTCTGGCAGATTTGGAAGGCAGTCAAGGCAGCCAGGCCAGAGCAGTGACATCAGCGTGACATCAGCGGCCCACAAACCGCATGGGTGGCAACCTCAGTGAGCAAAGCATTGTGACCTCACATCCCTCACTGCTTATGTTTGGGCACAGACAGAGCTGGGCTCAGACCGGCTCGCGCCTGGACTCCTGGCAAGCGTGCCTGCGAGGACTGGAAGCCCGCGAGGTCCTTGGGAGCTGCTGTGGGCAAGTCTGGGTTGTGATTCCCATGCCTTTGCCTGTTTCCTTAGCCATACGTGGTTGAGGAAGCCAAGCAGTGTGAGCGGTGCTTGCGGCGGCACAGGTGAGCGGTGCAGGAAAGGACTACGGGGTGGCCGTGGGCTGGGCGATGGTGTCTGGGGAGCTGTGAGTGTGTGGTGTCCTTCTTGAGGGGCCTGGGCGCTCCTTTGAGCCGCCCATCTCCCTGGGACAGCAAGTGACCTGTTTTGCAGCGTGTCACACCAGCAGGAGGGAGCAGCTGCTGTGCCCAGCTCTGCTGCAAGCCACAAGCATGGCCACGGAGACAGACTGGAACTGCCCCATCTGCCGTGACGGTCCCGGTGAAAAGGCTTCTGTAACACCGTGCGTCCACCAGTTCTGCCTGGGCTGCATTGTGCGCTGGGTCAAGACCAAGCCATTGTGCCCCCTGTGCAGGCAGCCTATCAAGAGCATCGTTTACTCTGTTCGGTCGGAGGAAGACTTTCTGGAGATAGCTCTCCCAAGCTCCTCAGACTCATGGGCTGCTGGTCACCAGGATGAGCAGGGGGCTGCGGAGCGCATGCCCAGCACCTATGTAGCTGGCTTCCCAGCTGAGCTCTGGGCTGGCATTTTCCAGGACTGCTCAGAAATCCTGGAGCCCCTGCTGCCCTGGCTGAACCAGGAGCTTTCGCAGCTGCTCAGGACCCACTGGTGGGAGGTGGCTCTGGCACAGAGTGTGGTCGTAGCCAATTTGTGCTACTATGGGCTGAGGCAGGAGGCCTTGGTCCAGGAGCTGCAAGGCCTGCTGCAGGAGCAGACGGTGGCATTTGTGCGCCGGCTCATTGACACTGCTGCTGACAGGTGCAGTGATGAGATCCTGCGGTGGATGAACCTCCTGAACTCCCATGCTCAGGAGGAAGAGGAGCAGGAGCAGGAGCAGGAGGAAGAGGAGGAGGGTCCCAAAGGCATCACTGCCTCCCTCCAGGGGACTCTCACCCCCATGGTGGCCTCCTCCCACAGCCCTATGGTCTCCAATGTGGAAGCAGACACTGGAACATTGGAAGCCACGCTGCGTGAGGGGCCCAGCCGCTCTCCATCCATGCCCGTCCATGCAGAGTGGGAGCAGCCCCATGACGAGCCGGGCGAGGCAGCAGCAGCAGCAGCAGCAGCAGCAGCAGCAGCAGCAGCAGGAGACGTCCCCTCTGCCCAAGGCTGCAGCCGCAGCCCTCGTGCTCCTGGCCGGGACACGGACAGCGTGCCCAAGGAGCGCCGGCGCCCCACAAAGAGGAAGGCCTCTAGACCTCAGGACTCTCCCCAGCCCCCAAAAAGGCCGTCCCGCCAGCGCAAGCCCAAGCCAAGGCCCCTTGATTGTAGGAAGTAGGAGTAGATGTAGGAGTAAAGAATCAATGTTAGGAGTTGGAAATTGTTTTTAGAAGTAGGAAATAAATGGTAGAGTTAGGAAATCAATTGTAGAAGTAGGAAATAAATTGTTGTTTCTCTGACACAGTCTCAGAGTGTGGCTTTCTCGGCCTTCTCCTGTTGCCTTTTCCCTCTGCCCTCAAATGCCAATGTGGGCGGCAACTGGGAGGGGAGGGGATAGGAACATTGTAGCCACAGGGGCCCAGAGGAGCCCTGGCAGGGGCCTGTGCCCAGTGCTACAGGAAGACAAGAAGCAGCCCCCAGGCAGGCCAAGCTTGGGACCCAGCCTGGGAGTCTGGAAAGCTTCCTGCTCTCAACTGCAGGGCAGGACAGGCCATCTTCATGGGGCATGAGCTGCAGGCAGCAAGCGAGCTAAAAGGGACAGAAGGAGCCCTCAGCTGGGGTCACAGTCAGTGCTGCAGAGGAAAGCAAAGCTTCTCGGGATCCAGAGCCAATGTGGCCTGAGGGAAAGTTCCTTCTTGACCCCAGGGCTACTGATTGGCCGTGTTGAAAAGGGGCTCTGGAATGAAGGCAGCCAGTGGAAACACCGGTCGCCTTGGAGAGCCACATGCCATCCTGCCTGTTCAGCAGAGTCAGCTGCACAGGACAACCCAGGGTCTGCCAGGCCAAGTGCCAGTGGCACAATAGGTAGAGTCTGCAAGGATGCTCCAGGAAGTCCCTGATGCAAAGAGATGGAGACATGCTTCGTTGGTGTGGCTAGCTTTTAGCTGTCAGAATAAACCAAAACTCTTGTAGGGATCTTCAGAAGATCCCGCCCTTCAAAATGACAATGGCCTGCACCGAGAGAGGGGCCAGCTTCCAGTTTGATGCCGCCCTGAGCACTGAAGGGGATGAGTGGAGGGAAAGAGCCAAGAGGAAGGATGGATTTGAACAAATCCACAGGATTCCTGCCAAGCCATTGAAGCCTAAGTGCAGATGTATCCTTGGCCAAGGAAATGAGTGACTTGAGATGGCGACAAGTCAGATGTGTACAGGCGAGAAACGCAAGCCCTCTATTTAAGGAGGGTTCCGAACAATCAAGAGAGCTTTTGTCACGTGGATCACCGAGGGTTGTGTGTCTGTCTCCAGCCAGGACCGCGGTTACCGTTCTACTCAACGACAGCAGAGATTTTCTCCCCGTTTTGGACCGTTTTTGGTTTGCCCAAAAGGCTGCTTGATGCTTCTTTTTCAGTTCTCTCTCCATCGTCAACTTGATGTTTCAATGGGATGAGGAGAGCAACAGCGGGTTGCAAGGGTCACTGAGCTAAGGACCACACCATCGTGCCCGTCAACAGCGATCCAATGGGGCTGTGGAGAAGAAAAGAAATGGGAATTGAAAAGCAACCTGGCAAGAAGTTGATGCGGAGACTGGCAGGAGATGTCAGCATGTGCTCGCCTGTCCGAGTGGCGCAGGCGAGCAGCACTGAGAATAGAGAAGAAGGGCTGTCATGTCACGGGATTTAAAGCAGCCAAGCCACGTGCCGGATGTTCACAGAAGCCTCCCGTGCCAAAAGTGGGAAACTAGCAGGTAATGTGCTTCTAGAGGAGAAATGCTGGGACTGAGGTGGCCAAATGATTATAAAATCCGAGGCAAGAAAGAGGGAATGATGGCATGGCCCACGTACCCCATGTTTTCTCCTGAGGCCGTGGACTTGCAGGGGCTAAAGGCCCGCTCTGGCAGATTTGGAAGGCAGTCAAGGCAGCCAGGCCAGAGCAGTGACATCAGCGTGACATCAGCGGCCCACAAACCGCATGGGTGGCAACCTCAGTGAGCAAAGCATTGTGACCTCACATCCCTCACTGCTTATGTTTGGGCACAGACAGAGCTGGGCTCAGACTGGCTCGCGCCTGGACTCCTGGCAAGCGTGCCTGCGAGGACTGGAAGCCCGCGAGGTCCTTGGGAGCTGCTGTGGGCAAGTCTGGGTTGTGATTCCCACGCCTTTGCCTGTTTCCTTAGCCATACGTGGTTGAGGAAGCCAAGCAGTGTGAGCGGTGCTTGCGGCGGCACAGGTGAGCGGTGCAGGAAAGGACTACGGGGTGGCCGTGGGCTGGGCGATGGTGTCTGGGGAGCTGTGAGTGTGTGGTGTCCTTCTTGAGGGGCCTGGGCGCTCCTTTGAGCCGCCCATCTCCCTGGGACAGCAAGTGACCTGTTTTGCAGCGTGTCACACCAGCAGGAGGGAGCAGCTGCTGTGCCCAGCTCTGCTGCAAGCCACAAGCATGGCCACGGAGACAGACTGGAACTGCCCCATCTGCCGTGACGGTCCCGGTGAAAAGGCTTCTGTAACACCGTGCGTCCACCAGTTCTGCCTGGGCTGCATTGTGCGCTGGGTCAAGACCAAGCCATTGTGCCCCCTGTGCAGGCAGCCTATCAAGAGCATCGTTTACTCTGTTCGGTCGGAGGAAGACTTTCTGGAGATAGCTCTTCCAAGCTCCTCAGACTCATGGGCTGCTGGTCACCAGGATGAGCAGGGGGCTGCGGAGCGCATGCCCAGCACCTATGTAGCTGGCTTCCCAGCTGAGCTCTGGGCTGGCATTTTCCAGGACTGCTCAGAAATCCTGGAGCCCCTGCTGCCCTGGCTGAACCAGGAGCTTTCGCAGCTGCTCAGGACCCACTGGTGGGAGGTGGCTCTGGCACAGAGTGTGGTCGTAGCCAATTTGTGCTACTATGGGCTGAGGCAGGAGGCCTTGGTCCAGGAGCTGCAAGGCCTGCTGCAGGAGCAGACGGTGGCATTTGTGCGCCGGCTCATTGACACTGCTGCTGACAGGTGCAGTGATGAGATCCTGCGGCGGATGAACCTCCTGAACTCCCATGCTCAGGAGGAAGAGGAGCAGGAGCAGGAGCAGGAGGAAGAGGAGGAGGGTCCCAAAGGCATCACTGCCTCCCTCCAGGGGACTCTCACCCCCATGGTGGCCTCCTCCCACAGCCCTATGGTCTCCAATGTGGAAGCAGACACTGGAACATTGGAAGCCACGCTGCGTGAGGGGCCTAGCCGCTCTCCATCCATGCCCGTCCATGCAGAGCGGGAGCAGCCCCAGGACGAGCCTGGCGAGGCAGCAGCAGCAGCAGCAGCAGCAGCAGCAGCAGCAGCAGCAGGAGAAGGCCCCTCTGCCCAAGGCTGCAGCCGCAGCCGTCGTGCTCCTGGCCGGGACACGGACAGCGTGCCCAAGGAGCGCCGGCGCCCCACAAAGAGGAAGGCCTCTAGACCTCAGGACTCTCCCCAGCCCCCAAAAAGGCCGTCCCGCCAGCGCAAGCCCAAGCCAAGGCCCCTTGATTGTAGGAAGTAGGAGTAGATGTAGGAGTAAAGAATCAATGTTAGGAGTTGGAAATTGTTTTTAGAAGTAGGAAATAAATGGTAGAGTTAGGAAATCAATTGTAGAAGTAGGAAATAAATTGTTGTTTCTCTGACACAGTCTCAGAGTGTGGCTTTCTCGGCCTTCTCCTGTTGCCTTTTCCCTCTGCCCTCAAATGCCAATGTGGGCGGCAACTGGGAGGGGAGGGGATAGGAACATTGTAGCCACAGGGGCCCAGAGGAGCCCTGGCAGGGGCCTGTGCCCAGTGCTACAGGAAGACAAGAAGCAGCCCCCAGGCAGGCCAAGCTTGGGACCCAGCCTGGGAGTCTGGAAAGCTTCCTGCTCTCAACTGCAGGGCAGGACAGGCCATCTTCATGGGGCATGAGCTGCAGGCAGCAAGCGAGCTAAAAGGGACAGAAGGAGCCCTCAGCTGGGGTCACAGTCAGTGCTGCAGAGGAAAGCAAAGCTTCTCGGGATCCAGAGCCAATGTGGCCTGAGGGAAAGTTCCTTCTTGACCCCAGGGCTACTGATTGGCCGTGTTGAAAAGGGGCTCTGGAATGAAGGCAGCCAGTGGAAACACCGGTCGCCTTGGAGAGCCACATGCCATCCTGCCTGTTCAGCAGAGTCAGCTGCACAGGACAACCCAGGGTCTGCCAGGCCAAGTGCCAGTGGCACAATAGGTAGAGTCTGCAAGGATGCTCCAGGAAGTCCCTGATGCAAAGAGATGGAGACATGCTTCGTTGGTGTGGCTAGCTTTTAGCTGTCAGAATAAACCAAAACTCTTGTAGGGATCTTCAGAAGATCCCGCCCTTCAAAATGACAATGGCCTGCACCGAGAGAGGGGCCAGCTTCCAGTTTGATGCCGCCCTGAGCACTGAAGGGGATGAGTGGAGGGAAAGAGCCAAGAGGAAGGATGGATTTGAACAAATCCACAGGATTCCTGCCAAGCCATTGAAGCCTAAGTGCAGATGTATCCTTGGCCAAGGAAATGAGTGACTTGAGATGGCGACAAGTCAGATGTGTACAGGCGAGAAACGCAAGCCCTCTATTTAAGGAGGGTTCCGAACAATCAAGAGAGCTTTTGTCACGTGGATCACCGAGGGTTGTGTGTCTGTCTCCAGCCAGGACCGCGGTTACCGTTCTACTCAACGACAGCAGAGATTTTCTCCCCGTTTTGGACCGTTTTTGGTTTGCCCAAAAGGCTGCTTGATGCTTCTTTTTCAGTTCTCTCTCCATCGTCAACTTGATGTTTCAATGGGATGAGGAGAGCAACAGCGGGTTGCAAGGGTCACTGAGCTAAGGACCACACCATCGTGCCCGTCAACAGCGATCCAATGGGGCTGTGGAGAAGAAAAGAAATGGGAATTGAAAAGCAACCTGGCAAGAAGTTGATGCGGAGACTGGCAGGAGATGTCAGCATGTGCTCGCCTGTCCGAGTGGCGCAGGCGAGCAGCACTGAGAATAGAGAAGAAGGGCTGTCATGTCACGGGATTTAAAGCAGCCAAGCCACGTGCCGGATGTTCACAGAAGCCTCCCGTGCCAAAAGTGGGAAACTAGCAGGTAATGTGCTTCTAGAGGAGAAATGCTGGGACTGAGGTGGCCAAATGATTATAAAATCCGAGGCAAGAAAGAGGGAATGATGGCATGGCCCACGTACCCCATGTTTTCTCCTGAGGCCGTGGACTTGCAGGGGCTAAAGGCCCGCTCTGGCAGATTTGGAAGGCAGTCAAGGCAGCCAGGCCAGAGCAGTGACATCAGCGTGACATCAGCGGCCCACAAACCGCATGGGTGGCAACCTCAGTGAGCAAAGCATTGTGACCTCACATCCCTCACTGCTTATGTTTGGGCACAGACAGAGCTGGGCTCAGACCGGCTCGCGCCTGGACTCCTGGCAAGCGTGCCTGCGAGGACTGGAAGCCCGCGAGGTCCTTGGGAGCTGCTGTGGGCAAGTCTGGGTTGTGATTCCCACGCCTTTGCCTGTTTCCTTAGCCATACGTGGTTGAGGAAGCCAAGCAGTGTGAGCGGTGCTTGCGGCGGCACAGGTGAGCGGTGCAGGAAAGGACTACGGGGTGGCCGTGGGCTGGGCGATGGTGTCTGGGGAGCTGTGAGTGTGTGGTGTCCTTCTTGAGGGGCCTGGGCGCTCCTTTGAGCCGCCCATCTCCCTGGGACAGCAAGTGACCTGTTTTGCAGCGTGTCACACCAGCAGGAGGGAGCAGCTGCTGTGCCCAGCTCTGCTGCAAGCCACAAGCATGGCCACGGAGACAGACTGGAACTGCCCCATCTGCCGTGACGGTCCCGGTGAAAAGGCTTCTGTAACACCGTGCGTCCACCAGTTCTGCCTGGGCTGCATTGTGCGCTGGGTCAAGACCAAGCCATTGTGCCCCCTGTGCAGGCAGCCTATCAAGAGCATCGTTTACTCTGTTCGGTCGGAGGAAGACTTTCTGGAGATAGCTCTTCCAAGCTCCTCAGACTCATGGGCTGCTGGTCACCAGGATGAGCAGGGGGCTGCGGAGCGCATGCCCAGCACCTATGTAGCTGGCTTCCCAGCTGAGCTCTGGGCTGGCATTTTCCAGGACTGCTCAGAAATCCTGGAGCCCCTGCTGCCCTGGCTGAACCAGGAGCTTTCGCAGCTGCTCAGGACCCACTGGTGGGAGGTGGCTCTGGCACAGAGTGTGGTCGTAGCCAATTTGTGCTACTATGGGCTGAGGCAGGAGGCCTTGGTCCAGGAGCTGCAAGGCCTGCTGCAGGAGCAGACGGTGGCATTTGTGCGCCGGCTCATTGACACTGCTGCTGACAGGTGCAGTGATGAGATCCTGCGGCGGATGAACCTCCTGAACTCCCATGCTCAGGAGGAAGAGGAGCAGGAGCAGGAGGAAGAGGAGGAGGGTCCCAAAGGCATCACTGCCTCCCTCCAGGGGACTCTCACCCCCATGGTGGCCTCCTCCCACAGCCCTATGGTCTCCAATGTGGAAGCAGACACTGGAACATTGGAAGCCACGCTGCGTGAGGGGCCCAGCCGCTCTCCATCCATGCCCGTCCATGCAGAGCGGGAGCAGCCCCAGGATGAGCCTGGCGAGGCAGCAGCAGCAGCAGCAGCAGCAGCAGCAGGAGAAGGCCCCTCTGCCCAAGGCTGCAGCCGCAGCCGTCGTGCTCCTGGCCGGGACACGGACAGCGTGCCCAAGGAGCGCCGGCGCCCCACAAAGAGGAAGGCCTCTAGACCTCAGGACTCTCCCCAGCCCCCAAAAAGGCCGTCCCGCCAGCGCAAGCCCAAGCCAAGGCCCCTTGATTGTAGGAAGTAGGAGTAGATGTAGGAGTAAAGAATCAATGTTAGGAGTTGGAAATTGTTTTTAGAAGTAGGAAATAAATGGTAGAGTTAGGAAATCAATTGTAGAAGTAGGAAATAAATTGTTGTTTCTCTGACACAGTCTCAGAGTGTGGCTTTCTCGGCCTTCTCCTGTTGCCTTTTCCCTCTGCCCTCAAATGCCAATGTGGGCGGCAACTGGGAGGGGAGGGGATAGGAACATTGTAGCCACAGGGGCCCAGAGGAGCCCTGGCAGGGGCCTGTGCCCAGTGCTACAGGAAGACAAGAAGCAGCCCCCAGGCAGGCCAAGCTTGGGACCCAGCCTGGGAGTCTGGAAAGCTTCCTGCTCTCAACTGCAGGGCAGGACAGGCCATCTTCATGGGGCATGAGCTGCAGGCAGCAAGCGAGCTAAAAGGGACAGAAGGAGCCCTCAGCTGGGGTCACAGTCAGTGCTGCAGAGGAAAGCAAAGCTTCTCGGGATCCAGAGCCAATGTGGCCTGAGGGAAAGTTCCTTCTTGACCCCAGGGCTACTGATTGGCCGTGTTGAAAAGGGGCTCTGGAATGAAGGCAGCCAGTGGAAACACCGGTCGCCTTGGAGAGCCACATGCCATCCTGCCTGTTCAGCAGAGTCAGCTGCACAGGACAACCCAGGGTCTGCCAGGCCAAGTGCCAGTGGCACAATAGGTAGAGTCTGCAAGGATGCTCCAGGAAGTCCCTGATGCAAAGAGATGGAGACATGCTTCGTTGGTGTGGCTAGCTTTTAGCTGTCAGAATAAACCAAAACTCTTGTAGGGATCTTCAGAAGATCCCGCCCTTCAAAATGACAATGGCCTGCACCGAGAGAGGGGCCAGCTTCCAGTTTGATGCCGCCCTGAGCACTGAAGGGGATGAGTGGAGGGAAAGAGCCAAGAGGAAGGATGGATTTGAACAAATCCACAGGATTCCTGCCAAGCCATTGAAGCCTAAGTGCAGATGTATCCTTGGCCAAGGAAATGAGTGACTTGAGATGGCGACAAGTCAGATGTGTACAGGCGAGAAACGCAAGCCCTCTATTTAAGGAGGGTTCCGAACAATCAAGAGAGCTTTTGTCACGTGGATCACCGAGGGTTGTGTGTCTGTCTCCAGCCAGGACCGCGGTTACCGTTCTACTCAACGACAGCAGAGATTTTCTCCCCGTTTTGGACCGTTTTTGGTTTGCCCAAAAGGCTGCTTGATGCTTCTTTTTCAGTTCTCTCTCCATCGTCAACTTGATGTTTCAATGGGATGAGGAGAGCAACAGTGGGTTGCAAGGGTCACTGAGCTAAGGACCACACCATCGTGCCCGTCAACAGCGATCCAATGGGGCTGTGGAGAAGAAAAGAAATGGGAATTGAAAAGCAACCTGGCAAGAAGTTGATGCGGAGACTGGCAGGAGATGTCAGCATGTGCTCGCCTGTCCGAGTGGCGCAGGCGAGCAGCACTGAGAATAGAGAAGAAGGGCTGTCATGTCACGGGATTTAAAGCAGCCAAGCCACGTGCCTGATGTACACAGAAGCCTCCCGTGCCAAAAGTGGGAAACTAGCAGGTAATGTGCTTCTAGAGGAGAAATGCTGGGACTGAGGTGGCCAAATGATTATAAAATCCGAGGCAAGAAAGAGGGAATGATGGCATGGCCCACGTACCCCATGTTTTCTCCTGAGGCCGTGGACTTGCAGGGGCTAAAGGCCCGCTCTGGCAGATTTGGAAGGCAGTCAAGGCAGCCAGGCCAGAGCAGTGACATCAGCGTGACATCAGCGGCCCACAAACCGCATGGGTGGCAACCTCAGTGAGCAAAGCATTGTGACCTCACATCCCTCACTGCTTATGTTTGGGCACAGACAGAGCTGGGCTCAGACCGGCTCGCGCCTGGACTCCTGGCAAGCGTGCCTGCGAGGACTGGAAGCCCGCGAGGTCCTTGGGAGCTGCTGTGGGCAAGTCTGGGTTGTGATTCCCATGCCTTTGCCTGTTTCCTTAGCCATACGTGGTTGAGGAAGCCAAGCAGTGTGAGCGGTGCTTGCGGCGGCACAGGTGAGCGGTGCAGGAAAGGACTACGGGGTGGCCGTGGGCTGGGCGATGGTGTCTGGGGAGCTGTGAGTGTGTGGTGTCCTTCTTGAGGGGCCTGGGCGCTCCTTTGAGCCGCCCATCTCCCTGGGACAGCAAGTGACCTGTTTTGCAACGTGTCACACCAGCAGGAGGGAGCAGCTGCTGTGCCCAGCTCTGCTGCAAGCCACAAGCATGGCCACGGAGACAGACTGGAACTGCCCCATCTGCCGTGACGGTCCCGGTGAAAAGGCTTCTGTAACACCGTGCGTCCACCAGTTCTGCCTGGGCTGCATTGTGCGCTGGGTCAAGACCAAGCCATTGTGCCCCCTGTGCAGGCAGCCTATCAAGAGCATCGTTTACTCTGTTCGGTCGGAGGAAGACTTTCTGGAGATAGCTCTCCCAAGCTCCTCAGACTCATGGGCTGCTGGTCACCAGGATGAGCAGGGGGCTGCGGAGCGCATGCCCAGCACCTATGTAGCTGGCTTCCCAGCTGAGCTCTGGGCTGGCATTTTCCAGGACTGCTCAGAAATCCTGGAGCCCCTGCTGCCCTGGCTGAACCAGGAGCTTTCGCAGCTGCTCAGGACCCACTGGTGGGAGGTGGCTCTGGCACAGAGTGTGGTCGTAGCCAATTTGTGCTACTATGGGCTGAGGCAGGAGGCCTTGGTCCAGGAGCTGCAAGGCCTGCTGCAGGAGCAGACGGTGGCATTTGTGCGCCGGCTCATTGACACTGCTGCTGACAGGTGCAGTGATGAGATCCTGCGGTGGATGAACCTCCTGAACTCCCATGCTCAGGAGGAAGAGGAGCAGGAGCAGGAGCAGGAGGAAGAGGAGGAGGGTCCCAAAGGCATCACTGCCTCCCTCCAGGGGACTCTCACCCCCATGGTGGCCTCCTCCCACAGCCCTATGGTCTCCAATGTGGAAGCAGACACTGGAACATTGGAAGCCACGCTGCGTGAGGGGCCCAGCCGCTCTCCATCCATGCCCGTCCATGCAGAGTGGGAGCAGCCCCATGACGAGCCGGGCGAGGCAGCAGCAGCAGCAGCAGCAGCAGCAGCAGCCGCAGCAGGAGACGTCCCCTCTGCCCAAGGCTGCAGCCGCAGCCCTCGTGCTCCTGGCCGGGACACGGACAGCGTGCCCAAGGAGCGCCGGCGCCCCACAAAGAGGAAGGCCTCTAGACCTCAGGACTCTCCCCAGCCCCCAAAAAGGCCGTCCCGCCAGCGCAAGCCCAAGCCAAGGCCCCTTGATTGTAGGAAGTAGGAGTAGATGTAGGAGTAAAGAATCAATGTTAGGAGTTGGAAATTGTTTTTAGAAGTAGGAAATAAATGGTAGAGTTAGGAAATCAATTGTAGAAGTAGGAAATAAATTGTTGTTTCTCTGACACAGTCTCAGAGTGTGGCTTTCTCGGCCTTCTCCTGTTGCCTTTTCCCTCTGCCCTCAAATGCCAATGTGGGCGGCAACTGGGAGGGGAGGGGATAGGAACATTGTAGCCACAGGGGCCCAGAGGAGCCCTGGCAGGGGCCTGTGCCCAGTGCTACAGGAAGACAAGAAGCAGCCCCCAGGCAGGCCAAGCTTGGGACCCAGCCTGGGAGTCTGGAAAGCTTCCTGCTCTCAACTGCAGGGCAGGACAGGCCATCTTCATGGGGCATGAGCTGCAGGCAGCAAGCGAGCTAAAAGGGACAGAAGGAGCCCTCAGCTGGGGTCACAGTCAGTGCTGCAGAGGAAAGCAAAGCTTCTCGGGATCCAGAGCCAATGTGGCCTGAGGGAAAGTTCCTTCTTGACCCCAGGGCTACTGATTGGCCGTGTTGAAAAGGGGCTCTGGAATGAAGGCAGCCAGTGGAAACACCGGTCGCCTTGGAGAGCCACATGCCATCCTGCCTGTTCAGCAGAGTCAGCTGCACAGGACAACCCAGGGTCTGCCAGGCCAAGTGCCAGTGGCACAATAGGTAGAGTCTGCAAGGATGCTCCAGGAAGTCCCTGATGCAAAGAGATGGAGACATGCTTCGTTGGTGTGGCTAGCTTTTAGCTGTCAGAATAAACCAAAACTCTTGTAGGGATCTTCAGAAGATCCCGCCCTTCAAAATGACAATGGCCTGCACCGAGAGAGGGGCCAGCTTCCAGTTTGATGCCGCCCTGAGCACTGAAGGGGATGAGTGGAGGGAAAGAGCCAAGAGGAAGGATGGATTTGAACAAATCCACAGGATTCCTGCCAAGCCATTGAAGCCTAAGTGCAGATGTATCCTTGGCCAAGGAAATGAGTGACTTGAGATGGCGACAAGTCAGATGTGTACAGGCGAGAAACGCAAGCCCTCTATTTAAGGAGGGTTCCGAACAATCAAGAGAGCTTTTGTCACGTGGATCACCGAGGGTTGTGTGTCTGTCTCCAGCCAGGACCGCGGTTACCGTTCTACTCAACGACAGCAGAGATTTTCTCCCCGTTTTGGACCGTTTTTGGTTTGCCCAAAAGGCTGCTTGATGCTTCTTTTTCAGTTCTCTCTCCATCGTCAACTTGATGTTTCAATGGGATGAGGAGAGCAACAGCGGGTTGCAAGGGTCACTGAGCTAAGGACCACACCATCGTGCCCGTCAACAGCGATCCAATGGGGCTGTGGAGAAGAAAAGAAATGGGAATTGAAAAGCAACCTGGCAAGAAGTTGATGCGGAGACTGGCAGGAGATGTCAGCATGTGCTCGCCTGTCCGAGTGGCGCAGGCGAGCAGCACTGAGAATAGAGAAGAAGGGCTGTCATGTCACGGGATTTAAAGCAGCCAAGCCACGTGCCGGATGTTCACAGAAGCCTCCCGTGCCAAAAGTGGGAAACTAGCAGGTAATGTGCTTCTAGAGGAGAAATGCTGGGACTGAGGTGGCCAAATGATTATAAAATCCGAGGCAAGAAAGAGGGAATGATGGCATGGCCCACGTACCCCATGTTTTCTCCTGAGGCCGTGGACTTGCAGGGGCTAAAGGCCCGCTCTGGCAGATTTGGAAGGCAGTCAAGGCAGCCAGGCCAGAGCAGTGACATCAGCGTGACATCAGCGGCCCACAAACCGCATGGGTGGCAACCTCAGTGAGCAAAGCATTGTGACCTCACATCCCTCACTGCTTATGTTTGGGCACAGACAGAGCTGGGCTCAGACCGGCTCGCGCCTGGACTCCTGGCAAGCGTGCCTGCGAGGACTGGAAGCCCGCGAGGTCCTTGGGAGCTGCTGTGGGCAAGTCTGGGTTGTGATTCCCACGCCTTTGCCTGTTTCCTTAGCCATACGTGGTTGAGGAAGCCAAGCAGTGTGAGCGGTGCTTGCGGCGGCACAGGTGAGCGGTGCAGGAAAGGACTACGGGGTGGCCGTGGGCTGGGCGATGGTGTCTGGGGAGCTGTGAGTGTGTGGTGTCCTTCTTGAGGGGCCTGGGCGCTCCTTTGAGCCGCCCATCTCCCTGGGACAGCAAGTGACCTGTTTTGCAGCGTGTCACACCAGCAGGAGGGAGCAGCTGCTGTGCCCAGCTCTGCTGCAAGCCACAAGCATGGCCACGGAGACAGACTGGAACTGCCCCATCTGCCGTGACGGTCCCGGTGAAAAGGCTTCTGTAACACCGTGCGTCCACCAGTTCTGCCTGGGCTGCATTGTGCGCTGGGTCAAGACCAAGCCATTGTGCCCCCTGTGCAGGCAGCCTATCAAGAGCATCGTTTACTCTGTTCGGTCGGAGGAAGACTTTCTGGAGATAGCTCTCCCAAGCTCCTCAGACTCATGGGCTGCTGGTCACCAGGATGAGCAGGGGGCTGCGGAGCGCATGCCCAGCACCTATGTAGCTGGCTTCCCAGCTGAGCTCTGGGCTGGCATTTTCCAGGACTGCTCAGAAATCCTGGAGCCCCTGCTGCCCTGGCTGAACCAGGAGCTTTCGCAGCTGCTCAGGACCCACTGGTGGGAGGTGGCTCTGGCACAGAGTGTGGTCGTAGCCAATTTGTGCTACTATGGGCTGAGGCAGGAGGCCTTGGTCCAGGAGCTGCAAGGCCTGCTGCAGGAGCAGACGGTGGCATTTGTGCGCCGGCTCATTGACACTGCTGCTGACAGGTGCAGTGATGAGATCCTGCGGTGGATGAACCTCCTGAACTCCCATGCTCAGGAGGAAGAGGAGCAGGAGCAGGAGCAGGAGGAAGAGGAGGAGGGTCCCAAAGGCATCACTGCCTCCCTCCAGGGGACTCTCACCCCCATGGTGGCCTCCTCCCACAGCCCTATGGTCTCCAATGTGGAAGCAGACACTGGAACATTGGAAGCCACGCTGCGTGAGGGGCCCAGCCGCTCTCCATCCATGCCCGTCCATGCAGAGTGGGAGCAGCCCCATGACGAGCCGGGCGAGGCAGCAGCAGCAGCAGCAGCAGCAGCAGCAGCAGGAGAAGGCCCCTCTGCCCAAGGCTGCAGCCGCAGCCGTCGTGCTCCTGGCCGGGACACGGACAGCGTGCCCAAGGAGCGCCGGCGCCCCACAAAGAGGAAGGCCTCTAGACCTCAGGACTCTCCCCAGCCCCCAAAAAGGCCGTCCCGCCAGCGCAAGCCCAAGCCAAGGCCCCTTGATTGTAGGAAGTAGGAGTAGATGTAGGAGTAAAGAATCAATGTTAGGAGTTGGAAATTGTTTTTAGAAGTAGGAAATAAATGGTAGAGTTAGGAAATCAATTGTAGAAGTAGGAAATAAATTGTTGTTTCTCTGACACAGTCTCAGAGTGTGGCTTTCTCGGCCTTCTCCTGTTGCCTTTTCCCTCTGCCCTCAAATGCCAATGTGGGCGGCAACTGGGAGGGGAGGGGATAGGAACATTGTAGCCACAGGGGCCCAGAGGAGCCCTGGCAGGGGCCTGTGCCCAGTGCTACAGGAAGACAAGAAGCAGCCCCCAGGCAGGCCAAGCTTGGGACCCAGCCTGGGAGTCTGGAAAGCTTCCTGCTCTCAACTGCAGGGCAGGACAGGCCATCTTCATGGGGCATGAGCTGCAGGCAGCAAGCGAGCTAAAAGGGACAGAAGGAGCCCTCAGCTGGGGTCACAGTCAGTGCTGCAGAGGAAAGCAAAGCTTCTCGGGATCCAGAGCCAATGTGGCCTGAGGGAAAGTTCCTTCTTGACCCCAGGGCTACTGATTGGCCGTGTTGAAAAGGGGCTCTGGAATGAAGGCAGCCAGTGGAAACACCGGTCGCCTTGGAGAGCCACATGCCATCCTGCCTGTTCAGCAGAGTCAGCTGCACAGGACAACCCAGGGTCTGCCAGGCCAAGTGCCAGTGGCACAATAGGTAGAGTCTGCAAGGATGCTCCAGGAAGTCCCTGATGCAAAGAGATGGAGACATGCTTCGTTGGTGTGGCTAGCTTTTAGCTGTCAGAATAAACCAAAACTCTTGTAGGGATCTTCAGAAGATCCCGCCCTTCAAAATGACAATGGCCTGCACCGAGAGAGGGGCCAGCTTCCAGTTTGATGCCGCCCTGAGCACTGAAGGGGATGAGTGGAGGGAAAGAGCCAAGAGGAAGGATGGATTTGAACAAATCCACAGGATTCCTGCCAAGCCATTGAAGCCTAAGTGCAGATGTATCCTTGGCCAAGGAAATGAGTGACTTGAGATGGCGACAAGTCAGATGTGTACAGGCGAGAAACGCAAGCCCTCTATTTAAGGAGGGTTCCGAACAATCAAGAGAGCTTTTGTCACGTGGATCACCGAGGGTTGTGTGTCTGTCTCCAGCCAGGACCGCGGTTACCGTTCTACTCAACGACAGCAGAGATTTTCTCCCCGTTTTGGACCGTTTTTGGTTTGCCCAAAAGGGTGCTTGATGCTTCTTTTTCAGTTCTCTCTCCATCGTCAACTTGATGTTTCAATGGGATGAGGAGAGCAACAGCGGGTTGCAAGGGTCACTGAGCTAAGGACCACACCATCGTGCCCGTCAACAGCGATCCAATGGGGCTGTGGAGAAGAAAAGAAATGGGAATTGAAAAGCAACCTGGCAAGAAGTTGATGCGGAGACTGGCAGGAGATGTCAGCATGTGCTCGCCTGTCCGAGTGGCGCAGGCGAGCAGCACTGAGAATAGAGAAGAAGGGCTGTCATGTCACGGGATTTAAAGCAGCCAAGCCACGTGCCTGATGTACACAGAAGCCTCCCGTGCCAAAAGTGGGAAACTAGCAGGTAATGTGCTTCTAGAGGAGAAATGCTGGGACTGAGGTGGCCAAATGATTATAAAATCCGAGGCAAGAAAGAGGGAATGATGGCATGGCCCACGTACCCCATGTTTTCTCCTGAGGCCGTGGACTTGCAGGGGCTAAAGGCCCGCTCTGGCAGATTTGGAAGGCAGTCAAGGCAGCCAGGCCAGAGCAGTGACATCAGCGTGACATCAGCGGCCCACAAACCGCATGGGTGGCAACCTCAGTGAGCAAAGCATTGTGACCTCACATCCCTCACTGCTTATGTTTGGGCACAGACAGAGCTGGGCTCAGACCGGCTCGCGCCTGGACTCCTGGCAAGCGTGCCTGCGAGGACTGGAAGCCCGCGAGGTCCTTGGGAGCTGCTGTGGGCAAGTCTGGGTTGTGATTCCCATGCCTTTGCCTGTTTCCTTAGCCATACGTGGTTGAGGAAGCCAAGCAGTGTGAGCGGTGCTTGCGGCGGCACAGGTGAGCGGTGCAGGAAAGGACTACGGGGTGGCCGTGGGCTGGGCGATGGTGTCTGGGGAGCTGTGAGTGTGTGGTGTCCTTCTTGAGGGGCCTGGGCGCTCCTTTGAGCCGCCCATCTCCCTGGGACAGCAAGTGACCTGTTTTGCAACGTGTCACACCAGCAGGAGGGAGCAGCTGCTGTGCCCAGCTCTGCTGCAAGCCACAAGCATGGCCACGGAGACAGACTGGAACTGCCCCATCTGCCGTGACGGTCCCGGTGAAAAGGCTTCTGTAACACCGTGCGTCCACCAGTTCTGCCTGGGCTGCATTGTGCGCTGGGTCAAGACCAAGCCATTGTGCCCCCTGTGCAGGCAGCCTATCAAGAGCATCGTTTACTCTGTTCGGTCGGAGGAAGACTTTCTGGAGATAGCTCTCCCAAGCTCCTCAGACTCATGGGCTGCTGGTCACCAGGATGAGCAGGGGGCTGCGGAGCGCATGCCCAGCACCTATGTAGCTGGCTTCCCAGCTGAGCTCTGGGCTGGCATTTTCCAGGACTGCTCAGAAATCCTGGAGCCCCTGCTGCCCTGGCTGAACCAGGAGCTTTCGCAGCTGCTCAGGACCCACTGGTGGGAGGTGGCTCTGGCACAGAGTGTGGTCGTAGCCAATTTGTGCTACTATGGGCTGAGGCAGGAGGCCTTGGTCCAGGAGCTGCAAGGCCTGCTGCAGGAGCAGACGGTGGCATTTGTGCGCCGGCTCATTGACACTGCTGCTGACAGGTGCAGTGATGAGATCCTGCGGTGGATGAACCTCCTGAACTCCCATGCTCAGGAGGAAGAGGAGCAGGAGCAGGAGCAGGAGGAAGAGGAGGAGGGTCCCAAAGGCATCACTGCCTCCCTCCAGGGGACTCTCACCCCCATGGTGGCCTCCTCCCACAGCCCTATGGTCTCCAATGTGGAAGCAGACACTGGAACATTGGAAGCCACGCTGCGTGAGGGGCCCAGCCGCTCTCCATCCATGCCCGTCCATGCAGAGTGGGAGCAGCCCCATGACGAGCCGGGCGAGGCAGCAGCAGCAGCAGCAGCAGCAGCAGCAGCCGCAGCAGGAGACGTCCCCTCTGCCCAAGGCTGCAGCCGCAGCCCTCGTGCTCCTGGCCGGGACACGGACAGCGTGCCCAAGGAGCGCCGGCGCCCCACAAAGAGGAAGGCCTCTAGACCTCAGGACTCTCCCCAGCCCCCAAAAAGGCCGTCCCGCCAGCGCAAGCCCAAGCCAAGGCCCCTTGATTGTAGGAAGTAGGAGTAGATGTAGGAGTAAAGAATCAATGTTAGGAGTTGGAAATTGTTTTTAGAAGTAGGAAATAAATGGTAGAGTTAGGAAATCAATTGTAGAAGTAGGAAATAAATTGTTGTTTCTCTGACACAGTCTCAGAGTGTGGCTTTCTCGGCCTTCTCCTGTTGCCTTTTCCCTCTGCCCTCAAATGCCAATGTGGGCGGCAACTGGGAGGGGAGGGGATAGGAACATTGTAGCCACAGGGGCCCAGAGGAGCCCTGGCAGGGGCCTGTGCCCAGTGCTACAGGAAGACAAGAAGCAGCCCCCAGGCAGGCCAAGCTTGGGACCCAGCCTGGGAGTCTGGAAAGCTTCCTGCTCTCAACTGCAGGGCAGGACAGGCCATCTTCATGGGGCATGAGCTGCAGGCAGCAAGCGAGCTAAAAGGGACAGAAGGAGCCCTCAGCTGGGGTCACAGTCAGTGCTGCAGAGGAAAGCAAAGCTTCTCGGGATCCAGAGCCAATGTGGCCTGAGGGAAAGTTCCTTCTTGACCCCAGGGCTACTGATTGGCCGTGTTGAAAAGGGGCTCTGGAATGAAGGCAGCCAGTGGAAACACCGGTCGCCTTGGAGAGCCACATGCCATCCTGCCTGTTCAGCAGAGTCAGCTGCACAGGACAACCCAGGGTCTGCCAGGCCAAGTGCCAGTGGCACAATAGGTAGAGTCTGCAAGGATGCTCCAGGAAGTCCCTGATGCAAAGAGATGGAGAGATGCTTCGTTGGTGTGGCTAGCTTTTAGCTGTCAGAATAAACCAAAACTCTTGTAGGGATCTTCAGAAGATCCCGCCCTTCAAAATGACAATGGCCTGCACCGAGAGAGGGGCCAGCTTCCAGTTTGATGCCGCCCTGAGCACTGAAGGGGATGAGTGGAGGGAAAGAGCCAAGAGGAAGGATGGATTTGAACAAATCCACAGGATTCCTGCCAAGCCATTGAAGCCTAAGTGCAGATGTATCCTTGGCCAAGGAAATGAGTGACTTGAGATGGCGACAAGTCAGATGTGTACAGGCGAGAAACGCAAGCCCTCTATTTAAGGAGGGTTCCGAACAATCAAGAGAGCTTTTGTCACGTGGATCACCGAGGGTTGTGTGTCTGTCTCCAGCCAGGACCGCGGTTACCGTTCTACTCAACGACAGCAGAGATTTTCTCCCCGTTTTGGACCGTTTTTGGTTTGCCCAAAAGGCTGCTTGATGCTTCTTTTTCAGTTCTCTCTCCATCGTCAACTTGATGTTTCAATGGGATGAGGAGAGCAACAGCGGGTTGCAAGGGTCACTGAGCTAAGGACCACACCATCGTGCCCGTCAACAGCGATCCAATGGGGCTGTGGAGAAGAAAAGAAATGGGAATTGAAAAGCAACCTGGCAAGAAGTTGATGCGGAGACTGGCAGGAGATGTCAGCATGTGCTCGCCTGTCCGAGTGGCGCAGGCGAGCAGCACTGAGAATAGAGAAGAAGGGCTGTCATGTCACGGGATTTAAAGCAGCCAAGCCACGTGCCGGATGTTCACAGAAGCCTCCCGTGCCAAAAGTGGGAAACTAGCAGGTAATGTGCTTCTAGAGGAGAAATGCTGGGACTGAGGTGGCCAAATGATTATAAAATCCGAGGCAAGAAAGAGGGAATGATGGCATGGCCCACGTACCCCATGTTTTCTCCTGAGGCCGTGGACTTGCAGGGGCTAAAGGCCCGCTCTGGCAGATTTGGAAGGCAGTCAAGGCAGCCAGGCCAGAGCAGTGACATCAGCGTGACATCAGCGGCCCACAAACCGCATGGGTGGCAACCTCAGTGAGCAAAGCATTGTGACCTCACATCCCTCACTGCTTATGTTTGGGCACAGACAGAGCTGGGCTCAGACCGGCTCGCGCCTGGACTCCTGGCAAGCGTGCCTGCGAGGACTGGAAGCCCGCGAGGTCCTTGGGAGCTGCTGTGGGCAAGTCTGGGTTGTGATTCCCACGCCTTTGCCTGTTTCCTTAGCCATACGTGGTTGAGGAAGCCAAGCAGTGTGAGCGGTGCTTGCGGCGGCACAGGTGAGCGGTGCAGGAAAGGACTACGGGGTGGCCGTGGGCTGGGCGATGGTGTCTGGGGAGCTGTGAGTGTGTGGTGTCCTTCTTGAGGGGCCTGGGCGCTCCTTTGAGCCGCCCATCTCCCTGGGACAGCAAGTGACCTGTTTTGCAGCGTGTCACACCAGCAGGAGGGAGCAGCTGCTGTGCCCAGCTCTGCTGCAAGCCACAAGCATGGCCACGGAGACAGACTGGAACTGCCCCATCTGCCGTGACGGTCCCGGTGAAAAGGCTTCTGTAACACCGTGCGTCCACCAGTTCTGCCTGGGCTGCATTGTGCGCTGGGTCAAGACCAAGCCATTGTGCCCCCTGTGCAGGCAGCCTATCAAGAGCATCGTTTACTCTGTTCGGTCGGAGGAAGACTTTCTGGAGATAGCTCTTCCAAGCTCCTCAGACTCATGGGCTGCTGGTCACCAGGATGAGCAGGGGGCTGCGGAGCGCATGCCCAGCACCTATGTAGCTGGCTTCCCAGCTGAGCTCTGGGCTGGCATTTTCCAGGACTGCTCAGAAATCCTGGAGCCCCTGCTGCCCTGGCTGAACCAGGAGCTTTCGCAGCTGCTCAGGACCCACTGGTGGGAGGTGGCTCTGGCACAGAGTGTGGTCGTAGCCAATTTGTGCTACTATGGGCTGAGGCAGGAGGCCTTGGTCCAGGAGCTGCAAGGCCTGCTGCAGGAGCAGACGGTGGCATTTGTGCGCCGGCTCATTGACACTGCTGCTGACAGGTGCAGTGATGAGATCCTGCGGCGGATGAACCTCCTGAACTCCCATGCTCAGGAGGAAGAGGAGCAGGAGCAGGAGGAAGAGGAGGAGGGTCCCAAAGGCATCACTGCCTCCCTCCAGGGGACTCTCACCCCCATGGTGGCCTCCTCCCACAGCCCTATGGTCTCCAATGTGGAAGCAGACACTGGAACATTGGAAGCCACGCTGCGTGAGGGGCCCAGCCGCTCTCCATCCATGCCCGTCCATGCAGAGCGGGAGCAGCCCCAGGATGAGCCTGGCGAGGCAGCAGCAGCAGCAGCAGCAGCAGCAGCAGGAGAAGGCCCCTCTGCCCAAGGCTGCAGCCGCAGCCGTCGTGCTCCTGGCCGGGACACGGACAGCGTGCCCAAGGAGCGCCGGCGCCCCACAAAGAGGAAGGCCTCTAGACCTCAGGACTCTCCCCAGCCCCCAAAAAGGCCGTCCCGCCAGCGCAAGCCCAAGCCAAGGCCCCTTGATTGTAGGAAGTAGGAGTAGATGTAGGAGTAAAGAATCAATGTTAGGAGTTGGAAATTGTTTTTAGAAGTAGGAAATAAATGGTAGAGTTAGGAAATCAATTGTAGAAGTAGGAAATAAATTGTTGTTTCTCTGACACAGTCTCAGAGTGTGGCTTTCTCGGCCTTCTCCTGTTGCCTTTTCCCTCTGCCCTCAAATGCCAATGTGGGCGGCAACTGGGAGGGGAGGGGATAGGAACATTGTAGCCACAGGGGCCCAGAGGAGCCCTGGCAGGGGCCTGTGCCCAGTGCTACAGGAAGACAAGAAGCAGCCCCCAGGCAGGCCAAGCTTGGGACCCAGCCTGGGAGTCTGGAAAGCTTCCTGCTCTCAACTGCAGGGCAGGACAGGCCATCTTCATGGGGCATGAGCTGCAGGCAGCAAGCGAGCTAAAAGGGACAGAAGGAGCCCTCAGCTGGGGTCACAGTCAGTGCTGCAGAGGAAAGCAAAGCTTCTCGGGATCCAGAGCCAATGTGGCCTGAGGGAAAGTTCCTTCTTGACCCCAGGGCTACTGATTGGCCGTGTTGAAAAGGGGCTCTGGAATGAAGGCAGCCAGTGGAAACACCGGTCGCCTTGGAGAGCCACATGCCATCCTGCCTGTTCAGCAGAGTCAGCTGCACAGGACAACCCAGGGTCTGCCAGGCCAAGTGCCAGTGGCACAATAGGTAGAGTCTGCAAGGATGCTCCAGGAAGTCCCTGATGCAAAGAGATGGAGACATGCTTCGTTGGTGTGGCTAGCTTTTAGCTGTCAGAATAAACCAAAACTCTTGTAGGGATCTTCAGAAGATCCCGCCCTTCAAAATGACAATGGCCTGCACCGAGAGAGGGGCCAGCTTCCAGTTTGATGCCGCCCTGAGCACTGAAGGGGATGAGTGGAGGGAAAGAGCCAAGAGGAAGGATGGATTTGAACAAATCCACAGGATTCCTGCCAAGCCATTGAAGCCTAAGTGCAGATGTATCCTTGGCCAAGGAAATGAGTGACTTGAGATGGCGACAAGTCAGATGTGTACAGGCGAGAAACGCAAGCCCTCTATTTAAGGAGGGTTCCGAACAATCAAGAGAGCTTTTGTCACGTGGATCACCGAGGGTTGTGTGTCTGTCTCCAGCCAGGACCGCGGTTACCGTTCTACTCAACGACAGCAGAGATTTTCTCCCCGTTTTGGACCGTTTTTGGTTTGCCCAAAAGGCTGCTTGATGCTTCTTTTTCAGTTCTCTCTCCATCGTCAACTTGATGTTTCAATGGGATGAGGAGAGCAACAGCGGGTTGCAAGGGTCACTGAGCTAAGGACCACACCATCGTGCCCGTCAACAGCGATCCAATGGGGCTGTGGAGAAGAAAAGAAATGGGAATTGAAAAGCAACCTGGCAAGAAGTTGATGCGGAGACTGGCAGGAGATGTCAGCATGTGCTCGCCTGTCCGAGTGGCGCAGGCGAGCAGCACTGAGAATAGAGAAGAAGGGCTGTCATGTCACGGGATTTAAAGCAGCCAAGCCACGTGCCGGATGTTCACAGAAGCCTCCCGTGCCAAAAGTGGGAAACTAGCAGGTAATGTGCTTCTAGAGGAGAAATGCTGGGACTGAGGTGGCCAAATGATTATAAAATCCGAGGCAAGAAAGAGGGAATGATGGCATGGCCCACGTACCCCATGTTTTCTCCTGAGGCCGTGGACTTGCAGGGGCTAAAGGCCCACTCTGGCAGATTTGGAAGGCAGTCAAGGCAGCCAGGCCAGAGCAGTGACATCAGCGTGACATCAGCGGCCCACAAACCGCATGGGTGGCAACCTCAGTGAGCAAAGCATTGTGACCTCACATCCCTCACTGCTTATGTTTGGGCACAGACAGAGCTGGGCTCAGACCGGCTCGCGCCTGGACTCCTGGCAAGCGTGCCTGCGAGGACTGGAAGCCCGCGAGGTCCTTGGGAGCTGCTGTGGGCAAGTCTGGGTTGTGATTCCCACGCCTTTGCCTGTTTCCTTAGCCATACGTGGTTGAGGAAGCCAAGCAGTGTGAGCGGTGCTTGCGGCGGCACAGGTGAGCGGTGCAGGAAAGGACTACGGGGTGGCCGTGGGCTGGGCGATGGTGTCTGGGGAGCTGTGAGTGTGTGGTGTCCTTCTTGAGGGGCCTGGGCGCTCCTTTGAGCCGCCCATCTCCCTGGGACAGCAAGTGACCTGTTTTGCAGCGTGTCACACCAGCAGGAGGGAGCAGCTGCTGTGCCCAGCTCTGCTGCAAGCCACAAGCATGGCCACGGAGACAGACTGGAACTGCCCCATCTGCCGTGACGGTCCCGGTGAAAAGGCTTCTGTAACACCGTGCGTCCACCAGTTCTGCCTGGGCTGCATTGTGCGCTGGGTCAAGACCAAGCCATTGTGCCCCCTGTGCAGGCAGCCTATCAAGAGCATCGTTTACTCTGTTCGGTCGGAGGAAGACTTTCTGGAGATAGCTCTTCCAAGCTCCTCAGACTCATGGGCTGCTGGTCACCAGGATGAGCAGGGGGCTGCGGAGCGCATGCCCAGCACCTATGTAGCTGGCTTCCCAGCTGAGCTCTGGGCTGGCATTTTCCAGGACTGCTCAGAAATCCTGGAGCCCCTGCTGCCCTGGCTGAACCAGGAGCTTTCGCAGCTGCTCAGGACCCACTGGTGGGAGGTGGCTCTGGCACAGAGTGTGGTCGTAGCCAATTTGTGCTACTATGGGCTGAGGCAGGAGGCCTTGGTCCAGGAGCTGCAAGGCCTGCTGCAGGAGCAGACGGTGGCATTTGTGCGCCGGCTCATTGACACTGCTGCTGACAGGTGCAGTGATGAGATCCTGCGGCGGATGAACCTCCTGAACTCCCATGCTCAGGAGGAAGAGGAGCAGGAGCAGGAGGAAGAGGAGGAGGGTCCCAAAGGCATCACTGCCTCCCTCCAGGGGACTCTCACCCCCATGGTGGCCTCCTCCCACAGCCCTATGGTCTCCAATGTGGAAGCAGACACTGGAACATTGGAAGCCACGCTGCGTGAGGGGCCCAGCCGCTCTCCATCCATGCCCGTCCATGCAGAGCGGGAGCAGCCCCAGGATGAGCCTGGCGAGGCAGCAGCAGCAGCAGCAGCAGCAGCAGCAGGAGAAGGCCCCTCTGCCCAAGGCTGCAGCCGCAGCCGTCGTGCTCCTGGCCGGGACACGGACAGCGTGCCCAAGGAGCGCCGGCGCCCCACAAAGAGGAAGGCCTCTAGACCTCAGGACTCTCCCCAGCCCCCAAAAAGGCCGTCCCGCCAGCGCAAGCCCAAGCCAAGGCCCCTTGATTGTAGGAAGTAGGAGTAGATGTAGGAGTAAAGAATCAATGTTAGGAGTTGGAAATTGTTTTTAGAAGTAGGAAATAAATGGTAGAGTTAGGAAATCAATTGTAGAAGTAGGAAATAAATTGTTGTTTCTCTGACACAGTCTCAGAGTGTGGCTTTCTCGGCCTTCTCCTGTTGCCTTTTCCCTCTGCCCTCAAATGCCAATGTGGGCGGCAACTGGGAGGGGAGGGGATAGGAACATTGTAGCCACAGGGGCCCAGAGGAGCCCTGGCAGGGGCCTGTGCCCAGTGCTACAGGAAGACAAGAAGCAGCCCCCAGGCAGGCCAAGCTTGGGACCCAGCCTGGGAGTCTGGAAAGCTTCCTGCTCTCAACTGCAGGGCAGGACAGGCCATCTTCATGGGGCATGAGCTGCAGGCAGCAAGCGAGCTAAAAGGGACAGAAGGAGCCCTCAGCTGGGGTCACAGTCAGTGCTGCAGAGGAAAGCAAAGCTTCTCGGGATCCAGAGCCAATGTGGCCTGAGGGAAAGTTCCTTCTTGACCCCAGGGCTACTGATTGGCCGTGTTGAAAAGGGGCTCTGGAATGAAGGCAGCCAGTGGAAACACCGGTCGCCTTGGAGAACCACATGCCATCCTGCCTGTTCAGCAGAGTCAGCTGCACAGGACAACCCAGGGTCTGCCAGGCCAAGTGCCAGTGGCACAATAGGTAGAGTCTGCAAGGATGCTCCAGGAAGTCCCTGATGCAAAGAGATGGAGAGATGCTTCGTTGGTGTGGCTAGCTTTTAGCTGTCAGAATAAACCAAAACTCTTGTAGGGATCTTCAGAAGATCCCGCCCTTCAAAATGACAATGGCCTGCACCGAGAGAGGGGCCAGCTTCCAGTTTGATGCCGCCCTGAGCACTGAAGGGGATGAGTGGAGGGAAAGAGCCAAGAGGAAGGATGGATTTGAACAAATCCACAGGATTCCTGCCAAGCCATTGAAGCCTAAGTGCAGATGTATCCTTGGCCAAGGAAATGAGTGACTTGAGATGGCAACAAGTCAGATGTGTACAGGCAAGAAACGCAAGGCCTCTATTTAAGGAGGGTTCCGAACAATCAAGAGAGCTTTTGTCACGTGGATCACCGAGGGTTGTGTGTCTGTCTCCAGCCAGGACCGCGGTTACCGTTCTACTCAACGACAGCAGAGATTTTCTCCCCGTTTTGGACCGTTTTTGGTTTGCCCAAAAGGGTGCTTGATGCTTCTTTTTCAGTTCTCTCTCCATCGTCAACTTGATGTTTCAATGGGATGAGGAGAGCAACAGCGGGTTGCAAGGGTCACTGAGCTAAGGACCACACCATCGTGCCCGTCAACAGCGATCCAATGGGGCTGTGGAGAAGAAAAGAAATGGGAATTGAAAAGCAACCTGGCAAGAAGTTGATGCGGAGACTGGCAGGAGATGTCAGCATGTGCTCGCCTGTCCGAGTGGCGCAGGCGAGCAGCACTGAGAATAGAGAAGAAGGGCTGTCATGTCACGGGATTTAAAGCAGCCAAGCCACGTGCCGGATGTACACAGAAGCCTCCCGTGCCAAAAGTGGGAAACTAGCAGGTAATGTGCTTCTAGAGGAGAAATGCTGGGACTGAGGTGGCCAAATGATTATAAAATCCGAGGCAAGAAAGAGGGAATGATGGCATGGCCCACGTACCCCATGTTTTCTCCTGAGGCCGTGGACTTGCAGGGGCTAAAGGCCCGCTCTGGCAGATTTGGAAGGCAGTCAAGGCAGCCAGGCGAGAGCAGTGACATCAGCGTGACATCAGCAGCCCACAAACCGCATGGGTGGCAACCTCAGTGAGCAAAGCATTGTGACCTCACATCCCTCACTGCTTATGTTTGGGCACAGACAGAGCTGGGCTCAGACCGGCTCGCGCCTGCACTCCTGGCAAGCGTGCCTGCGAGGACTGGAAGCCCGCGAGGTCCTTGGGAGCTGCTGTGGGCAAGTCTGGGTTGTGATTCCCACGCCTTTGCCTGTTTCCTTAGCCATACGTGGTTGAGGAAGCCAAGCAGTGTGAGCGGTGCTTGCGGCGGCACAGGTGAGCGGTGCAGGAAAGGACTACGGGGTGGCCGTGGGCTGGGCGATGGTGTCTGGGGAGCTGTGAGTGTGTGGTGTCCTTCTTGAGGGGCCTGGGCGCTCCTTTGAGCCGCCCATCTCCCTGGGACAGCAAGTGACCTGTTTTGCAGCGTGTCACACCAGCAGGAGGGAGCAGCTGCTGTGCCCAGCTCTGCTGCAAGCCACAAGCATGGCCACGGAGACAGACTGGAACTGCCCCATCTGCCGTGACGGTCCCGGTGAAAAGGCTTCTGTAACACCGTGCGTCCACCAGTTCTGCCTGGGCTGCATTGTGCGCTGGGTCAAGACCAAGCCATTGTGCCCCCTGTGCAGGCAGCCTATCAAGAGCATCGTTTACTCTGTTCGGTCGGAGGAAGACTTTCTGGAGATAGCTCTCCCAAGCTCCTCAGACTCATGGGCTGCTGGTCACCAGGATGAGCAGGGGGCTGCGGAGCGCATGCCCAGCACCTATGTAGCTGGCTTCCCAGCTGAGCTCTGGGCTGGCATTTTCCAGGACTGCTCAGAAATCCTGGAGCCCCTGCTGCCCTGGCTGAACCAGGAGCTTTCGCAGCTGCTCAGGACCCACTGGTGGGAGGTGGCTCTGGCACAGAGTGTGGTCGTAGCCAATTTGTGCTACTATGGGCTGAGGCAGGAGGCCTTGGTCCAGGAGCTGCAAGGCCTGCTGCAGGAGCAGACGGTGGCATTTGTGCGCCGGCTCATTGACACTGCTGCTGACAGGTGCAGTGATGAGATCCTGCGGTGGATGAACCTCCTGAACTCCCATGCTCAGGAGGAAGAGGAGCAGGAGCAGGAGCAGGAGGAAGAGGAGGAGGGTCCCAAAGGCATCACTGCCTCCCTCCAGGGGACTCTCACCCCCATGGTGGCCTCCTCCCACAGCCCTATGGTCTCCAATGTGGAAGCAGACACTGGAACATTGGAAGCCACGCTGCGTGAGGGGCCCAGCCGCTCTCCATCCATGCCCGTCCATGCAGAGCGGGAGCAGCCCCATGACGAGCCGGGCGAGGCAGCAGCAGCAGCAGCAGCAGCAGCAGCAGCCGCAGCAGGAGAAGGCCCCTCTGCCCAAGGCTGCAGCCGCAGCCGTCGTGCTCCTGGCCGGGACACGGACAGCGTGCCCAAGGAGCGCCGGCGCCCCACAAAGAGGAAGGCCTCTAGACCTCAGGACTCTCCCCAGCCCCCAAAAAGGCCGTCCCGCCAGCGCAAGCCCAAGCCAAGGCCCCTTGATTGTAGGAAGTAGGAGTAGATGTAGGAGTAAAGAATCAATGTTAGGAGTTGGAAATTGTTTTTAGAAGTAGGAAATAAATGGTAGAGTTAGGAAATCAATTGTAGAAGTAGGAAATAAATTGTTGTTTCTCTGACACAGTCTCAGAGTGTGGCTTTCTCGGCCTTCTCCTGTTGCCTTTTCCCTCTGCCCTCAAATGCCAATGTGGGCGGCAACTGGGAGGGGAGGGGATAGGAACATTGTAGCCACAGGGGCCCAGAGGAGCCCTGGCAGGGGCCTGTGCCCAGTGCTACAGGAAGACAAGAAGCAGCCCCCAGGCAGGCCAAGCTTGGGACCCAGCCTGGGAGTCTGGAAAGCTTCCTGCTCTCAACTGCAGGGCAGGACAGGCCATCTTCATGGGGCATGAGCTGCAGGCAGCAAGCGAGCTAAAAGGGACAGAAGGAGCCCTCAGCTGGGGTCACAGTCAGTGCTGCAGAGGAAAGCAAAGCTTCTCGGGATCCAGAGCCAATGTGGCCTGAGGGAAAGTTCCTTCTTGACCCCAGGGCTACTGATTGGCCGTGTTGAAAAGGGGCTCTGGAATGAAGGCAGCCAGTGGAAACACCGGTCGCCTTGGAGAGCCACATGCCATCCTGCCTGTTCAGCAGAGTCAGCTGCACAGGACAACCCAGGGTCTGCCAGGCCAAGTGCCAGTGGCACAATAGGTAGAGTCTGCAAGGATGCTCCAGGAAGTCCCTGATGCAAAGAGATGGAGACATGCTTCGTTGGTGTGGCTAGCTTTTAGCTGTCAGAATAAACCAAAACTCTTGTAGGGATCTTCAGAAGATCCCGCCCTTCAAAATGACAATGGCCTGCACCGAGAGAGGGGCCAGCTTCCAGTTTGATGCCGCCCTGAGCACTGAAGGGGATGAGTGGAGGGAAAGAGCCAAGAGGAAGGATGGATTTGAACAAATCCACAGGATTCCTGCCAAGCCATTGAAGCCTAAGTGCAGATGTATCCTTGGCCAAGGAAATGAGTGACTTGAGATGGCGACAAGTCAGATGTGTACAGGCGAGAAACGCAAGCCCTCTATTTAAGGAGGGTTCCGAACAATCAAGAGAGCTTTTGTCACGTGGATCACCGAGGGTTGTGTGTCTGTCTCCAGCCAGGACCGCGGTTACCGTTCTACTCAACGACAGCAGAGATTTTCTCCCCGTTTTGGACCGTTTTTGGTTTGCCCAAAAGGGTGCTTGATGCTTCTTTTTCAGTTCTCTCTCCATCGTCAACTTGATGTTTCAATGGGATGAGGAGAGCAACAGCGGGTTGCAAGGGTCACTGAGCTAAGGACCACACCATCGTGCCCGTCAACAGCGATCCAATGGGGCTGTGGTGAAGAAAAGAAATGGGAATTGAAAAGCAACCTGGCAAGAAGTTGATGCGGAGACTGGCAGGAGATGTCAGCATGTGCTCGCCTGTCCGAGTGGCGCAGGCGAGCAGCACTGAGAATAGAGAAGAAGGGCTGTCATGTCACGGGATTTAAAGCAGCCAAGCCACGTGCCGGATGTTCACAGAAGCCTCCCGTGCCAAAAGTGGGAAACTAGCAGGTAATGTGCTTCTAGAGGAGAAATGCTGGGACTGAGGTGGCCAAATGATTATAAAATCCGAGGCAAGAAAGAGGGAATGATGGCATGGCCCACGTACCCCATGTTTTCTCCTGAGGCCGTGGACTTGCAGGGGCTAAAGGCCCGCTCTGGCAGATTTGGAAGGCAGTCAAGGCAGCCAGGCCAGAGCAGTGACATCAGCGTGACATCAGCGGCCCACAAACCGCATGGGTGGCAACCTCAGTGAGCAAAGCATTGTGACCTCACATCCCTCACTGCTTATGTTTGGGCACAGACAGAGCTGGGCTCAGACCGGCTCGCGCCTGGACTCCTGGCAAGCGTGCCTGCGAGGACTGGAAGCCCGCGAGGTCCTTGGGAGCTGCTGTGGGCAAGTCTGGGTTGTGATTCCCACGCCTTTGCCTGTTTCCTTAGCCATACGTGGTTGAGGAAGCCAAGCAGTGTGAGCGGTGCTTGCGGCGGCACAGGTGAGCGGTGCAGGAAAGGACTACGGGGTGGCCGTGGGCTGGGCGATGGTGTCTGGGGAGCTGTGAGTGTGTGGTGTCCTTCTTGAGGGGCCTGGGCGCTCCTTTGAGCCGCCCATCTCCCTGGGACAGCAAGTGACCTGTTTTGCAGCGTGTCACACCAGCAGGAGGGAGCAGCTGCTGTGCCCAGCTCTGCTGCAAGCCACAAGCATGGCCACGGAGACAGACTGGAACTGCCCCATCTGCCGTGACGGTCCCGGTGAAAAGGCTTCTGTAACACCGTGCGTCCACCAGTTCTGCCTGGGCTGCATTGTGCGCTGGGTCAAGACCAAGCCATTGTGCCCCCTGTGCAGGCAGCCTATCAAGAGCATCGTTTACTCTGTTCGGTCGGAGGAAGACTTTCTGGAGATAGCTCTTCCAAGCTCCTCAGACTCATGGGCTGCTGGTCACCAGGATGAGCAGGGGGCTGCGGAGCGCATGCCCAGCACCTATGTAGCTGGCTTCCCAGCTGAGCTCTGGGCTGGCATTTTCCAGGACTGCTCAGAAATCCTGGAGCCCCTGCTGCCCTGGCTGAACCAGGAGCTTTCGCAGCTGCTCAGGACCCACTGGTGGGAGGTGGCTCTGGCACAGAGTGTGGTCGTAGCCAATTTGTGCTACTATGGGCTGAGGCAGGAGGCCTTGGTCCAGGAGCTGCAAGGCCTGCTGCAGGAGCAGACGGTGGCATTTGTGCGCCGGCTCATTGACACTGCTGCTGACAGGTGCAGTGATGAGATCCTGCGGCGGATGAACCTCCTGAACTCCCATGCTCAGGAGGAAGAGGAGCAGGAGCAGGAGCAGGAGGAAGAGGAGGAGGGTCCCAAAGGCATCACTGCCTCCCTCCAGGGGACTCTCACCCCCATGGTGGCCTCCTCCCACAGCCCTATGGTCTCCAATGTGGAAGCAGACACTGGAACATTGGAAGCCACGCTGCGTGAGGGGCCTAGCCGCTCTCCATCCATGCCCGTCCATGCAGAGCGGGAGCAGCCCCAGGACGAGCCTGGCGAGGCAGCAGCAGCAGCAGCAGCAGCAGCAGCAGCAGCAGCAGCAGCAGCAGGAGAAGGCCCCTCTGCCCAAGGCTGCAGCCGCAGCCGTCGTGCTCCTGGCCGGGACACGGACAGCGTGCCCAAGGAGCGCCGGCGCCCCACAAAGAGGAAGGCCTCTAGACCTCAGGACTCTCCCCAGCCCCCAAAAAGGCCGTCCCGCCAGCGCAAGCCCAAGCCAAGGCCCCTTGATTGTAGGAAGTAGGAGTAGATGTAGGAGTAAAGAATCAATGTTAGGAGTTGGAAATTGTTTTTAGAAGTAGGAAATAAATGGTAGAGTTAGGAAATCAATTGTAGAAGTAGGAAATAAATTGTTGTTTCTCTGACACAGTCTCAGAGTGTGGCTTTCTCGGCCTTCTCCTGTTGCCTTTTCCCTCTGCCCTCAAATGCCAATGTGGGCGGCAACTGGGAGGGGAGGGGATAGGAACATTGTAGCCACAGGGGCCCAGAGGAGCCCTGGCAGGGGCCTGTGCCCAGTGCTACAGGAAGACAAGAAGCAGCCCCCAGGCAGGCCAAGCTTGGGACCCAGCCTGGGAGTCTGGAAAGCTTCCTGCTCTCAACTGCAGGGCAGGACAGGCCATCTTCATGGGGCATGAGCTGCAGGCAGCAAGCGAGCTAAAAGGGACAGAAGGAGCCCTCAGCTGGGGTCACAGTCAGTGCTGCAGAGGAAAGCAAAGCTTCTCGGGATCCAGAGCCAATGTGGCCTGAGGGAAAGTTCCTTCTTGACCCCAGGGCTACTGATTGGCCGTGTTGAAAAGGGGCTCTGGAATGAAGGCAGCCAGTGGAAACACCGGTCGCCTTGGAGAGCCACATGCCATCCTGCCTGTTCAGCAGAGTCAGCTGCACAGGACAACCCAGGGTCTGCCAGGCCAAGTGCCAGTGGCACAATAGGTAGAGTCTGCAAGGATGCTCCAGGAAGTCCCTGATGCAAAGAGATGGAGACATGCTTCGTTGGTGTGGCTAGCTTTTAGCTGTCAGAATAAACCAAAACTCTTGTAGGGATCTTCAGAAGATCCCGCCCTTCAAAATGACAATGGCCTGCACCGAGAGAGGGGCCAGCTTCCAGTTTGATGCCGCCCTGAGCACTGAAGGGGATGAGTGGAGGGAAAGAGCCAAGAGGAAGGATGGATTTGAACAAATCCACAGGATTCCTGCCAAGCCATTGAAGCCTAAGTGCAGATGTATCCTTGGCCAAGGAAATGAGTGACTTGAGATGGCGACAAGTCAGATGTGTACAGGCGAGAAACGCAAGCCCTCTATTTAAGGAGGGTTCCGAACAATCAAGAGAGCTTTTGTCACGTGGATCACCGAGGGTTGTGTGTCTGTCTCCAGCCAGGACCGCGGTTACCGTTCTACTCAACGACAGCAGAGATTTTCTCCCCGTTTTGGACCGTTTTTGGTTTGCCCAAAAGGGTGCTTGATGCTTCTTTTTCAGTTCTCTCTCCATCGTCAACTTGATGTTTCAATGGGATGAGGAGAGCAACAGCGGGTTGCAAGGGTCACTGAGCTAAGGACCACACCATCGTGCCCGTCAACAGCGATCCAATGGGGCTGTGGAGAAGAAAAGAAATGGGAATTGAAAAGCAACCTGGCAAGAAGTTGATGCGGAGACTGGCAGGAGATGTCAGCATGTGCTCGCCTGTCCGAGTGGCGCAGGCGAGCAGCACTGAGAATAGAGAAGAAGGGCTGTCATGTCACGGGATTTAAAGCAGCCAAGCCACGTGCCGGATGTTCACAGAAGCCTCCCGTGCCAAAAGTGGGAAACTAGCAGGTAATGTGCTTCTAGAGGAGAAATGCTGGGACTGAGGTGGCCAAATGATTATAAAATCCGAGGCAAGAAAGAGGGAATGATGGCATGGCCCACGTACCCCATGTTTTCTCCTGAGGCCGTGGACTTGCAGGGGCTAAAGGCCCGCTCTGGCAGATTTGGAAGGCAGTCAAGGCAGCCAGGCCAGAGCAGTGACATCAGCGTGACATCAGCGGCCCACAAACCGCATGGGTGGCAACCTCAGTGAGCAAAGCATTGTGACCTCACATCCCTCACTGCTTATGTTTGGGCACAGACAGAGCTGGGCTCAGACCGGCTCGCGCCTGGACTCCTGGCAAGCGTGCCTGCGAGGACTGGAAGCCCGCGAGGTCCTTGGGAGCTGCTGTGGGCAAGTCTGGGTTGTGATTCCCACGCCTTTGCCTGTTTCCTTAGCCATACGTGGTTGAGGAAGCCAAGCAGTGTGAGCGGTGCTTGCGGCGGCACAGGTGAGCGGTGCAGGAAAGGACTACGGGGTGGCCGTGGGCTGGGCGATGGTGTCTGGGGAGCTGTGAGTGTGTGGTGTCCTTCTTGAGGGGCCTGGGCGCTCCTTTGAGCCGCCCATCTCCCTGGGACAGCAAGTGACCTGTTTTGCAGCGTGTCACACCAGCAGGAGGGAGCAGCTGCTGTGCCCAGCTCTGCTGCAAGCCACAAGCATGGCCACGGAGACAGACTGGAACTGCCCCATCTGCCGTGACGGTCCCGGTGAAAAGGCTTCTGTAACACCGTGCGTCCACCAGTTCTGCCTGGGCTGCATTGTGCGCTGGGTCAAGACCAAGCCATTGTGCCCCCTGTGCAGGCAGCCTATCAAGAGCATCGTTTACTCTGTTCGGTCGGAGGAAGACTTTCTGGAGATAGCTCTTCCAAGCTCCTCAGACTCATGGGCTGCTGGTCACCAGGATGAGCAGGGGGCTGCGGAGCGCATGCCCAGCACCTATGTAGCTGGCTTCCCAGCTGAGCTCTGGGCTGGCATTTTCCAGGACTGCTCAGAAATCCTGGAGCCCCTGCTGCCCTGGCTGAACCAGGAGCTTTCGCAGCTGCTCAGGACCCACTGGTGGGAGGTGGCTCTGGCACAGAGTGTGGTCGTAGCCAATTTGTGCTACTATGGGCTGAGGCAGGAGGCCTTGGTCCAGGAGCTGCAAGGCCTGCTGCAGGAGCAGACGGTGGCATTTGTGCGCCGGCTCATTGACACTGCTGCTGACAGGTGCAGTGATGAGATCCTGCGGCGGATGAACCTCCTGAACTCCCATGCTCAGGAGGAAGAGGAGCAGGAGCAGGAGGAAGAGGAGGAGGGTCCCAAAGGCATCACTGCCTCCCTCCAGGGGACTCTCACCCCCATGGTGGCCTCCTCCCACAGCCCTATGGTCTCCAATGTGGAAGCAGACACTGGAACATTGGAAGCCACGCTGCGTGAGGGGCCCAGCCGCTCTCCATCCATGCCCGTCCATGCAGAGCGGGAGCAGCCCCAGGATGAGCCTGGCGAGGCAGCAGCAGCAGCAGCAGCAGCAGCAGCAGGAGAAGGCCCCTCTGCCCAAGGCTGCAGCCGCAGCCGTCGTGCTCCTGGCCGGGACACGGACAGCGTGCCCAAGGAGCGCCGGCGCCCCACAAAGAGGAAGGCCTCTAGACCTCAGGACTCTCCCCAGCCCCCAAAAAGGCCGTCCCGCCAGCGCAAGCCCAAGCCAAGGCCCCTTGATTGTAGGAAGTAGGAGTAGATGTAGGAGTAAAGAATCAATGTTAGGAGTTGGAAATTGTTTTTAGAAGTAGGAAATAAATGGTAGAGTTAGGAAATCAATTGTAGAAGTAGGAAATAAATTGTTGTTTCTCTGACACAGTCTCAGAGTGTGGCTTTCTCGGCCTTCTCCTGTTGCCTTTTCCCTCTGCCCTCAAATGCCAATGTGGGCGGCAACTGGGAGGGGAGGGGATAGGAACATTGTAGCCACAGGGGCCCAGAGGAGCCCTGGCAGGGGCCTGTGCCCAGTGCTACAGGAAGACAAGAAGCAGCCCCCAGGCAGGCCAAGCTTGGGACCCAGCCTGGGAGTCTGGAAAGCTTCCTGCTCTCAACTGCAGGGCAGGACAGGCCATCTTCATGGGGCATGAGCTGCAGGCAGCAAGCGAGCTAAAAGGGACAGAAGGAGCCCTCAGCTGGGGTCACAGTCAGTGCTGCAGAGGAAAGCAAAGCTTCTCGGGATCCAGAGCCAATGTGGCCTGAGGGAAAGTTCCTTCTTGACCCCAGGGCTACTGATTGGCCGTGTTGAAAAGGGGCTCTGGAATGAAGGCAGCCAGTGGAAACACCGGTCGCCTTGGAGAGCCACATGCCATCCTGCCTGTTCAGCAGAGTCAGCTGCACAGGACAACCCAGGGTCTGCCAGGCCAAGTGCCAGTGGCACAATAGGTAGAGTCTGCAAGGATGCTCCAGGAAGTCCCTGATGCAAAGAGATGGAGACATGCTTCGTTGGTGTGGCTAGCTTTTAGCTGTCAGAATAAACCAAAACTCTTGTAGGGATCTTCAGAAGATCCCGCCCTTCAAAATGACAATGGCCTGCACCGAGAGAGGGGCCAGCTTCCAGTTTGATGCCGCCCTGAGCACTGAAGGGGATGAGTGGAGGGAAAGAGCCAAGAGGAAGGATGGATTTGAACAAATCCACAGGATTCCTGCCAAGCCATTGAAGCCTAAGTGCAGATGTATCCTTGGCCAAGGAAATGAGTGACTTGAGATGGCGACAAGTCAGATGTGTACAGGCGAGAAACGCAAGCCCTCTATTTAAGGAGGGTTCCGAACAATCAAGAGAGCTTTTGTCACGTGGATCACCGAGGGTTGTGTGTCTGTCTCCAGCCAGGACCGCGGTTACCGTTCTACTCAACGACAGCAGAGATTTTCTCCCCGTTTTGGACCGTTTTTGGTTTGCCCAAAAGGCTGCTTGATGCTTCTTTTTCAGTTCTCTCTCCATCGTCAACTTGATGTTTCAATGGGATGAGGAGAGCAACAGTGGGTTGCAAGGGTCACTGAGCTAAGGACCACACCATCGTGCCCGTCAACAGCGATCCAATGGGGCTGTGGAGAAGAAAAGAAATGGGAATTGAAAAGCAACCTGGCAAGAAGTTGATGCGGAGACTGGCAGGAGATGTCAGCATGTGCTCGCCTGTCCGAGTGGCGCAGGCGAGCAGCACTGAGAATAGAGAAGAAGGGCTGTCATGTCACGGGATTTAAAGCAGCCAAGCCACGTGCCTGATGTACACAGAAGCCTCCCGTGCCAAAAGTGGGAAACTAGCAGGTAATGTGCTTCTAGAGGAGAAATGCTGGGACTGAGGTGGCCAAATGATTATAAAATCCGAGGCAAGAAAGAGGGAATGATGGCATGGCCCACGTACCCCATGTTTTCTCCTGAGGCCGTGGACTTGCAGGGGCTAAAGGCCCGCTCTGGCAGATTTGGAAGGCAGTCAAGGCAGCCAGGCCAGAGCAGTGACATCAGCGTGACATCAGCGGCCCACAAACCGCATGGGTGGCAACCTCAGTGAGCAAAGCATTGTGACCTCACATCCCTCACTGCTTATGTTTGGGCACAGACAGAGCTGGGCTCAGACCGGCTCGCGCCTGGACTCCTGGCAAGCGTGCCTGCGAGGACTGGAAGCCCGCGAGGTCCTTGGGAGCTGCTGTGGGCAAGTCTGGGTTGTGATTCCCATGCCTTTGCCTGTTTCCTTAGCCATACGTGGTTGAGGAAGCCAAGCAGTGTGAGCGGTGCTTGCGGCGGCACAGGTGAGCGGTGCAGGAAAGGACTACGGGGTGGCCGTGGGCTGGGCGATGGTGTCTGGGGAGCTGTGAGTGTGTGGTGTCCTTCTTGAGGGGCCTGGGCGCTCCTTTGAGCCGCCCATCTCCCTGGGACAGCAAGTGACCTGTTTTGCAACGTGTCACACCAGCAGGAGGGAGCAGCTGCTGTGCCCAGCTCTGCTGCAAGCCACAAGCATGGCCACGGAGACAGACTGGAACTGCCCCATCTGCCGTGACGGTCCCGGTGAAAAGGCTTCTGTAACACCGTGCGTCCACCAGTTCTGCCTGGGCTGCATTGTGCGCTGGGTCAAGACCAAGCCATTGTGCCCCCTGTGCAGGCAGCCTATCAAGAGCATCGTTTACTCTGTTCGGTCGGAGGAAGACTTTCTGGAGATAGCTCTCCCAAGCTCCTCAGACTCATGGGCTGCTGGTCACCAGGATGAGCAGGGGGCTGCGGAGCGCATGCCCAGCACCTATGTAGCTGGCTTCCCAGCTGAGCTCTGGGCTGGCATTTTCCAGGACTGCTCAGAAATCCTGGAGCCCCTGCTGCCCTGGCTGAACCAGGAGCTTTCGCAGCTGCTCAGGACCCACTGGTGGGAGGTGGCTCTGGCACAGAGTGTGGTCGTAGCCAATTTGTGCTACTATGGGCTGAGGCAGGAGGCCTTGGTCCAGGAGCTGCAAGGCCTGCTGCAGGAGCAGACGGTGGCATTTGTGCGCCGGCTCATTGACACTGCTGCTGACAGGTGCAGTGATGAGATCCTGCGGTGGATGAACCTCCTGAACTCCCATGCTCAGGAGGAAGAGGAGCAGGAGCAGGAGCAGGAGGAAGAGGAGGAGGGTCCCAAAGGCATCACTGCCTCCCTCCAGGGGACTCTCACCCCCATGGTGGCCTCCTCCCACAGCCCTATGGTCTCCAATGTGGAAGCAGACACTGGAACATTGGAAGCCACGCTGCGTGAGGGGCCCAGCCGCTCTCCATCCATGCCCGTCCATGCAGAGTGGGAGCAGCCCCATGACGAGCCGGGCGAGGCAGCAGCAGCAGCAGCAGCAGCAGCAGCAGCCGCAGCAGGAGACGTCCCCTCTGCCCAAGGCTGCAGCCGCAGCCCTCGTGCTCCTGGCCGGGACACGGACAGCGTGCCCAAGGAGCGCCGGCGCCCCACAAAGAGGAAGGCCTCTAGACCTCAGGACTCTCCCCAGCCCCCAAAAAGGCCGTCCCGCCAGCGCAAGCCCAAGCCAAGGCCCCTTGATTGTAGGAAGTAGGAGTAGATGTAGGAGTAAAGAATCAATGTTAGGAGTTGGAAATTGTTTTTAGAAGTAGGAAATAAATGGTAGAGTTAGGAAATCAATTGTAGAAGTAGGAAATAAATTGTTGTTTCTCTGACACAGTCTCAGAGTGTGGCTTTCTCGGCCTTCTCCTGTTGCCTTTTCCCTCTGCCCTCAAATGCCAATGTGGGCGGCAACTGGGAGGGGAGGGGATAGGAACATTGTAGCCACAGGGGCCCAGAGGAGCCCTGGCAGGGGCCTGTGCCCAGTGCTACAGGAAGACAAGAAGCAGCCCCCAGGCAGGCCAAGCTTGGGACCCAGCCTGGGAGTCTGGAAAGCTTCCTGCTCTCAACTGCAGGGCAGGACAGGCCATCTTCATGGGGCATGAGCTGCAGGCAGCAAGCGAGCTAAAAGGGACAGAAGGAGCCCTCAGCTGGGGTCACAGTCAGTGCTGCAGAGGAAAGCAAAGCTTCTCGGGATCCAGAGCCAATGTGGCCTGAGGGAAAGTTCCTTCTTGACCCCAGGGCTACTGATTGGCCGTGTTGAAAAGGGGCTCTGGAATGAAGGCAGCCAGTGGAAACACCGGTCGCCTTGGAGAGCCACATGCCATCCTGCCTGTTCAGCAGAGTCAGCTGCACAGGACAACCCAGGGTCTGCCAGGCCAAGTGCCAGTGGCACAATAGGTAGAGTCTGCAAGGATGCTCCAGGAAGTCCCTGATGCAAAGAGATGGAGACATGCTTCGTTGGTGTGGCTAGCTTTTAGCTGTCAGAATAAACCAAAACTCTTGTAGGGATCTTCAGAAGATCCCGCCCTTCAAAATGACAATGGCCTGCACCGAGAGAGGGGCCAGCTTCCAGTTTGATGCCGCCCTGAGCACTGAAGGGGATGAGTGGAGGGAAAGAGCCAAGAGGAAGGATGGATTTGAACAAATCCACAGGATTCCTGCCAAGCCATTGAAGCCTAAGTGCAGATGTATCCTTGGCCAAGGAAATGAGTGACTTGAGATGGCGACAAGTCAGATGTGTACAGGCGAGAAACGCAAGCCCTCTATTTAAGGAGGGTTCCGAACAATCAAGAGAGCTTTTGTCACGTGGATCACCGAGGGTTGTGTGTCTGTCTCCAGCCAGGACCGCGGTTACCGTTCTACTCAACGACAGCAGAGATTTTCTCCCCGTTTTGGACCGTTTTTGGTTTGCCCAAAAGGCTGCTTGATGCTTCTTTTTCAGTTCTCTCTCCATCGTCAACTTGATGTTTCAATGGGATGAGGAGAGCAACAGCGGGTTGCAAGGGTCACTGAGCTAAGGACCACACCATCGTGCCCGTCAACAGCGATCCAATGGGGCTGTGGAGAAGAAAAGAAATGGGAATTGAAAAGCAACCTGGCAAGAAGTTGATGCGGAGACTGGCAGGAGATGTCAGCATGTGCTCGCCTGTCCGAGTGGCGCAGGCGAGCAGCACTGAGAATAGAGAAGAAGGGCTGTCATGTCACGGGATTTAAAGCAGCCAAGCCACGTGCCGGATGTTCACAGAAGCCTCCCGTGCCAAAAGTGGGAAACTAGCAGGTAATGTGCTTCTAGAGGAGAAATGCTGGGACTGAGGTGGCCAAATGATTATAAAATCCGAGGCAAGAAAGAGGGAATGATGGCATGGCCCACGTACCCCATGTTTTCTCCTGAGGCCGTGGACTTGCAGGGGCTAAAGGCCCGCTCTGGCAGATTTGGAAGGCAGTCAAGGCAGCCAGGCCAGAGCAGTGACATCAGCGTGACATCAGCGGCCCACAAACCGCATGGGTGGCAACCTCAGTGAGCAAAGCATTGTGACCTCACATCCCTCACTGCTTATGTTTGGGCACAGACAGAGCTGGGCTCAGACCGGCTCGCGCCTGGACTCCTGGCAAGCGTGCCTGCGAGGACTGGAAGCCCGCGAGGTCCTTGGGAGCTGCTGTGGGCAAGTCTGGGTTGTGATTCCCACGCCTTTGCCTGTTTCCTTAGCCATACGTGGTTGAGGAAGCCAAGCAGTGTGAGCGGTGCTTGCGGCGGCACAGGTGAGCGGTGCAGGAAAGGACTACGGGGTGGCCGTGGGCTGGGCGATGGTGTCTGGGGAGCTGTGAGTGTGTGGTGTCCTTCTTGAGGGGCCTGGGCGCTCCTTTGAGCCGCCCATCTCCCTGGGACAGCAAGTGACCTGTTTTGCAGCGTGTCACACCAGCAGGAGGGAGCAGCTGCTGTGCCCAGCTCTGCTGCAAGCCACAAGCATGGCCACGGAGACAGACTGGAACTGCCCCATCTGCCGTGACGGTCCCGGTGAAAAGGCTTCTGTAACACCGTGCGTCCACCAGTTCTGCCTGGGCTGCATTGTGCGCTGGGTCAAGACCAAGCCATTGTGCCCCCTGTGCAGGCAGCCTATCAAGAGCATCGTTTACTCTGTTCGGTCGGAGGAAGACTTTCTGGAGATAGCTCTCCCAAGCTCCTCAGACTCATGGGCTGCTGGTCACCAGGATGAGCAGGGGGCTGCGGAGCGCATGCCCAGCACCTATGTAGCTGGCTTCCCAGCTGAGCTCTGGGCTGGCATTTTCCAGGACTGCTCAGAAATCCTGGAGCCCCTGCTGCCCTGGCTGAACCAGGAGCTTTCGCAGCTGCTCAGGACCCACTGGTGGGAGGTGGCTCTGGCACAGAGTGTGGTCGTAGCCAATTTGTGCTACTATGGGCTGAGGCAGGAGGCCTTGGTCCAGGAGCTGCAAGGCCTGCTGCAGGAGCAGACGGTGGCATTTGTGCGCCGGCTCATTGACACTGCTGCTGACAGGTGCAGTGATGAGATCCTGCGGTGGATGAACCTCCTGAACTCCCATGCTCAGGAGGAAGAGGAGCAGGAGCAGGAGCAGGAGGAAGAGGAGGAGGGTCCCAAAGGCATCACTGCCTCCCTCCAGGGGACTCTCACCCCCATGGTGGCCTCCTCCCACAGCCCTATGGTCTCCAATGTGGAAGCAGACACTGGAACATTGGAAGCCACGCTGCGTGAGGGGCCCAGCCGCTCTCCATCCATGCCCGTCCATGCAGAGTGGGAGCAGCCCCATGACGAGCCGGGCGAGGCAGCAGCAGCAGCAGCAGCAGCAGCAGCAGCAGGAGAAGGCCCCTCTGCCCAAGGCTGCAGCCGCAGCCGTCGTGCTCCTGGCCGGGACACGGACAGCGTGCCCAAGGAGCGCCGGCGCCCCACAAAGAGGAAGGCCTCTAGACCTCAGGACTCTCCCCAGCCCCCAAAAAGGCCGTCCCGCCAGCGCAAGCCCAAGCCAAGGCCCCTTGATTGTAGGAAGTAGGAGTAGATGTAGGAGTAAAGAATCAATGTTAGGAGTTGGAAATTGTTTTTAGAAGTAGGAAATAAATGGTAGAGTTAGGAAATCAATTGTAGAAGTAGGAAATAAATTGTTGTTTCTCTGACACAGTCTCAGAGTGTGGCTTTCTCGGCCTTCTCCTGTTGCCTTTTCCCTCTGCCCTCAAATGCCAATGTGGGCGGCAACTGGGAGGGGAGGGGATAGGAACATTGTAGCCACAGGGGCCCAGAGGAGCCCTGGCAGGGGCCTGTGCCCAGTGCTACAGGAAGACAAGAAGCAGCCCCCAGGCAGGCCAAGCTTGGGACCCAGCCTGGGAGTCTGGAAAGCTTCCTGCTCTCAACTGCAGGGCAGGACAGGCCATCTTCATGGGGCATGAGCTGCAGGCAGCAAGCGAGCTAAAAGGGACAGAAGGAGCCCTCAGCTGGGGTCACAGTCAGTGCTGCAGAGGAAAGCAAAGCTTCTCGGGATCCAGAGCCAATGTGGCCTGAGGGAAAGTTCCTTCTTGACCCCAGGGCTACTGATTGGCCGTGTTGAAAAGGGGCTCTGGAATGAAGGCAGCCAGTGGAAACACCGGTCGCCTTGGAGAGCCACATGCCATCCTGCCTGTTCAGCAGAGTCAGCTGCACAGGACAACCCAGGGTCTGCCAGGCCAAGTGCCAGTGGCACAATAGGTAGAGTCTGCAAGGATGCTCCAGGAAGTCCCTGATGCAAAGAGATGGAGACATGCTTCGTTGGTGTGGCTAGCTTTTAGCTGTCAGAATAAACCAAAACTCTTGTAGGGATCTTCAGAAGATCCCGCCCTTCAAAATGACAATGGCCTGCACCGAGAGAGGGGCCAGCTTCCAGTTTGATGCCGCCCTGAGCACTGAAGGGGATGAGTGGAGGGAAAGAGCCAAGAGGAAGGATGGATTTGAACAAATCCACAGGATTCCTGCCAAGCCATTGAAGCCTAAGTGCAGATGTATCCTTGGCCAAGGAAATGAGTGACTTGAGATGGCGACAAGTCAGATGTGTACAGGCGAGAAACGCAAGCCCTCTATTTAAGGAGGGTTCCGAACAATCAAGAGAGCTTTTGTCACGTGGATCACCGAGGGTTGTGTGTCTGTCTCCAGCCAGGACCGCGGTTACCGTTCTACTCAACGACAGCAGAGATTTTCTCCCCGTTTTGGACCGTTTTTGGTTTGCCCAAAAGGGTGCTTGATGCTTCTTTTTCAGTTCTCTCTCCATCGTCAACTTGATGTTTCAATGGGATGAGGAGAGCAACAGCGGGTTGCAAGGGTCACTGAGCTAAGGACCACACCATCGTGCCCGTCAACAGCGATCCAATGGGGCTGTGGAGAAGAAAAGAAATGGGAATTGAAAAGCAACCTGGCAAGAAGTTGATGCGGAGACTGGCAGGAGATGTCAGCATGTGCTCGCCTGTCCGAGTGGCGCAGGCGAGCAGCACTGAGAATAGAGAAGAAGGGCTGTCATGTCACGGGATTTAAAGCAGCCAAGCCACGTGCCTGATGTACACAGAAGCCTCCCGTGCCAAAAGTGGGAAACTAGCAGGTAATGTGCTTCTAGAGGAGAAATGCTGGGACTGAGGTGGCCAAATGATTATAAAATCCGAGGCAAGAAAGAGGGAATGATGGCATGGCCCACGTACCCCATGTTTTCTCCTGAGGCCGTGGACTTGCAGGGGCTAAAGGCCCGCTCTGGCAGATTTGGAAGGCAGTCAAGGCAGCCAGGCCAGAGCAGTGACATCAGCGTGACATCAGCGGCCCACAAACCGCATGGGTGGCAACCTCAGTGAGCAAAGCATTGTGACCTCACATCCCTCACTGCTTATGTTTGGGCACAGACAGAGCTGGGCTCAGACCGGCTCGCGCCTGGACTCCTGGCAAGCGTGCCTGCGAGGACTGGAAGCCCGCGAGGTCCTTGGGAGCTGCTGTGGGCAAGTCTGGGTTGTGATTCCCATGCCTTTGCCTGTTTCCTTAGCCATACGTGGTTGAGGAAGCCAAGCAGTGTGAGCGGTGCTTGCGGCGGCACAGGTGAGCGGTGCAGGAAAGGACTACGGGGTGGCCGTGGGCTGGGCGATGGTGTCTGGGGAGCTGTGAGTGTGTGGTGTCCTTCTTGAGGGGCCTGGGCGCTCCTTTGAGCCGCCCATCTCCCTGGGACAGCAAGTGACCTGTTTTGCAACGTGTCACACCAGCAGGAGGGAGCAGCTGCTGTGCCCAGCTCTGCTGCAAGCCACAAGCATGGCCACGGAGACAGACTGGAACTGCCCCATCTGCCGTGACGGTCCCGGTGAAAAGGCTTCTGTAACACCGTGCGTCCACCAGTTCTGCCTGGGCTGCATTGTGCGCTGGGTCAAGACCAAGCCATTGTGCCCCCTGTGCAGGCAGCCTATCAAGAGCATCGTTTACTCTGTTCGGTCGGAGGAAGACTTTCTGGAGATAGCTCTCCCAAGCTCCTCAGACTCATGGGCTGCTGGTCACCAGGATGAGCAGGGGGCTGCGGAGCGCATGCCCAGCACCTATGTAGCTGGCTTCCCAGCTGAGCTCTGGGCTGGCATTTTCCAGGACTGCTCAGAAATCCTGGAGCCCCTGCTGCCCTGGCTGAACCAGGAGCTTTCGCAGCTGCTCAGGACCCACTGGTGGGAGGTGGCTCTGGCACAGAGTGTGGTCGTAGCCAATTTGTGCTACTATGGGCTGAGGCAGGAGGCCTTGGTCCAGGAGCTGCAAGGCCTGCTGCAGGAGCAGACGGTGGCATTTGTGCGCCGGCTCATTGACACTGCTGCTGACAGGTGCAGTGATGAGATCCTGCGGTGGATGAACCTCCTGAACTCCCATGCTCAGGAGGAAGAGGAGCAGGAGCAGGAGCAGGAGGAAGAGGAGGAGGGTCCCAAAGGCATCACTGCCTCCCTCCAGGGGACTCTCACCCCCATGGTGGCCTCCTCCCACAGCCCTATGGTCTCCAATGTGGAAGCAGACACTGGAACATTGGAAGCCACGCTGCGTGAGGGGCCCAGCCGCTCTCCATCCATGCCCGTCCATGCAGAGTGGGAGCAGCCCCATGACGAGCCGGGCGAGGCAGCAGCAGCAGCAGCAGCAGCAGCAGCAGCCGCAGCAGGAGACGTCCCCTCTGCCCAAGGCTGCAGCCGCAGCCCTCGTGCTCCTGGCCGGGACACGGACAGCGTGCCCAAGGAGCGCCGGCGCCCCACAAAGAGGAAGGCCTCTAGACCTCAGGACTCTCCCCAGCCCCCAAAAAGGCCGTCCCGCCAGCGCAAGCCCAAGCCAAGGCCCCTTGATTGTAGGAAGTAGGAGTAGATGTAGGAGTAAAGAATCAATGTTAGGAGTTGGAAATTGTTTTTAGAAGTAGGAAATAAATGGTAGAGTTAGGAAATCAATTGTAGAAGTAGGAAATAAATTGTTGTTTCTCTGACACAGTCTCAGAGTGTGGCTTTCTCGGCCTTCTCCTGTTGCCTTTTCCCTCTGCCCTCAAATGCCAATGTGGGCGGCAACTGGGAGGGGAGGGGATAGGAACATTGTAGCCACAGGGGCCCAGAGGAGCCCTGGCAGGGGCCTGTGCCCAGTGCTACAGGAAGACAAGAAGCAGCCCCCAGGCAGGCCAAGCTTGGGACCCAGCCTGGGAGTCTGGAAAGCTTCCTGCTCTCAACTGCAGGGCAGGACAGGCCATCTTCATGGGGCATGAGCTGCAGGCAGCAAGCGAGCTAAAAGGGACAGAAGGAGCCCTCAGCTGGGGTCACAGTCAGTGCTGCAGAGGAAAGCAAAGCTTCTCGGGATCCAGAGCCAATGTGGCCTGAGGGAAAGTTCCTTCTTGACCCCAGGGCTACTGATTGGCCGTGTTGAAAAGGGGCTCTGGAATGAAGGCAGCCAGTGGAAACACCGGTCGCCTTGGAGAGCCACATGCCATCCTGCCTGTTCAGCAGAGTCAGCTGCACAGGACAACCCAGGGTCTGCCAGGCCAAGTGCCAGTGGCACAATAGGTAGAGTCTGCAAGGATGCTCCAGGAAGTCCCTGATGCAAAGAGATGGAGAGATGCTTCGTTGGTGTGGCTAGCTTTTAGCTGTCAGAATAAACCAAAACTCTTGTAGGGATCTTCAGAAGATCCCGCCCTTCAAAATGACAATGGCCTGCACCGAGAGAGGGGCCAGCTTCCAGTTTGATGCCGCCCTGAGCACTGAAGGGGATGAGTGGAGGGAAAGAGCCAAGAGGAAGGATGGATTTGAACAAATCCACAGGATTCCTGCCAAGCCATTGAAGCCTAAGTGCAGATGTATCCTTGGCCAAGGAAATGAGTGACTTGAGATGGCGACAAGTCAGATGTGTACAGGCGAGAAACGCAAGCCCTCTATTTAAGGAGGGTTCCGAACAATCAAGAGAGCTTTTGTCACGTGGATCACCGAGGGTTGTGTGTCTGTCTCCAGCCAGGACCGCGGTTACCGTTCTACTCAACGACAGCAGAGATTTTCTCCCCGTTTTGGACCGTTTTTGGTTTGCCCAAAAGGCTGCTTGATGCTTCTTTTTCAGTTCTCTCTCCATCGTCAACTTGATGTTTCAATGGGATGAGGAGAGCAACAGCGGGTTGCAAGGGTCACTGAGCTAAGGACCACACCATCGTGCCCGTCAACAGCGATCCAATGGGGCTGTGGAGAAGAAAAGAAATGGGAATTGAAAAGCAACCTGGCAAGAAGTTGATGCGGAGACTGGCAGGAGATGTCAGCATGTGCTCGCCTGTCCGAGTGGCGCAGGCGAGCAGCACTGAGAATAGAGAAGAAGGGCTGTCATGTCACGGGATTTAAAGCAGCCAAGCCACGTGCCGGATGTTCACAGAAGCCTCCCGTGCCAAAAGTGGGAAACTAGCAGGTAATGTGCTTCTAGAGGAGAAATGCTGGGACTGAGGTGGCCAAATGATTATAAAATCCGAGGCAAGAAAGAGGGAATGATGGCATGGCCCACGTACCCCATGTTTTCTCCTGAGGCCGTGGACTTGCAGGGGCTAAAGGCCCGCTCTGGCAGATTTGGAAGGCAGTCAAGGCAGCCAGGCCAGAGCAGTGACATCAGCGTGACATCAGCGGCCCACAAACCGCATGGGTGGCAACCTCAGTGAGCAAAGCATTGTGACCTCACATCCCTCACTGCTTATGTTTGGGCACAGACAGAGCTGGGCTCAGACCGGCTCGCGCCTGGACTCCTGGCAAGCGTGCCTGCGAGGACTGGAAGCCCGCGAGGTCCTTGGGAGCTGCTGTGGGCAAGTCTGGGTTGTGATTCCCACGCCTTTGCCTGTTTCCTTAGCCATACGTGGTTGAGGAAGCCAAGCAGTGTGAGCGGTGCTTGCGGCGGCACAGGTGAGCGGTGCAGGAAAGGACTACGGGGTGGCCGTGGGCTGGGCGATGGTGTCTGGGGAGCTGTGAGTGTGTGGTGTCCTTCTTGAGGGGCCTGGGCGCTCCTTTGAGCCGCCCATCTCCCTGGGACAGCAAGTGACCTGTTTTGCAGCGTGTCACACCAGCAGGAGGGAGCAGCTGCTGTGCCCAGCTCTGCTGCAAGCCACAAGCATGGCCACGGAGACAGACTGGAACTGCCCCATCTGCCGTGACGGTCCCGGTGAAAAGGCTTCTGTAACACCGTGCGTCCACCAGTTCTGCCTGGGCTGCATTGTGCGCTGGGTCAAGACCAAGCCATTGTGCCCCCTGTGCAGGCAGCCTATCAAGAGCATCGTTTACTCTGTTCGGTCGGAGGAAGACTTTCTGGAGATAGCTCTTCCAAGCTCCTCAGACTCATGGGCTGCTGGTCACCAGGATGAGCAGGGGGCTGCGGAGCGCATGCCCAGCACCTATGTAGCTGGCTTCCCAGCTGAGCTCTGGGCTGGCATTTTCCAGGACTGCTCAGAAATCCTGGAGCCCCTGCTGCCCTGGCTGAACCAGGAGCTTTCGCAGCTGCTCAGGACCCACTGGTGGGAGGTGGCTCTGGCACAGAGTGTGGTCGTAGCCAATTTGTGCTACTATGGGCTGAGGCAGGAGGCCTTGGTCCAGGAGCTGCAAGGCCTGCTGCAGGAGCAGACGGTGGCATTTGTGCGCCGGCTCATTGACACTGCTGCTGACAGGTGCAGTGATGAGATCCTGCGGCGGATGAACCTCCTGAACTCCCATGCTCAGGAGGAAGAGGAGCAGGAGCAGGAGGAAGAGGAGGAGGGTCCCAAAGGCATCACTGCCTCCCTCCAGGGGACTCTCACCCCCATGGTGGCCTCCTCCCACAGCCCTATGGTCTCCAATGTGGAAGCAGACACTGGAACATTGGAAGCCACGCTGCGTGAGGGGCCCAGCCGCTCTCCATCCATGCCCGTCCATGCAGAGCGGGAGCAGCCCCAGGATGAGCCTGGCGAGGCAGCAGCAGCAGCAGCAGCAGCAGCAGCAGGAGAAGGCCCCTCTGCCCAAGGCTGCAGCCGCAGCCGTCGTGCTCCTGGCCGGGACACGGACAGCGTGCCCAAGGAGCGCCGGCGCCCCACAAAGAGGAAGGCCTCTAGACCTCAGGACTCTCCCCAGCCCCCAAAAAGGCCGTCCCGCCAGCGCAAGCCCAAGCCAAGGCCCCTTGATTGTAGGAAGTAGGAGTAGATGTAGGAGTAAAGAATCAATGTTAGGAGTTGGAAATTGTTTTTAGAAGTAGGAAATAAATGGTAGAGTTAGGAAATCAATTGTAGAAGTAGGAAATAAATTGTTGTTTCTCTGACACAGTCTCAGAGTGTGGCTTTCTCGGCCTTCTCCTGTTGCCTTTTCCCTCTGCCCTCAAATGCCAATGTGGGCGGCAACTGGGAGGGGAGGGGATAGGAACATTGTAGCCACAGGGGCCCAGAGGAGCCCTGGCAGGGGCCTGTGCCCAGTGCTACAGGAAGACAAGAAGCAGCCCCCAGGCAGGCCAAGCTTGGGACCCAGCCTGGGAGTCTGGAAAGCTTCCTGCTCTCAACTGCAGGGCAGGACAGGCCATCTTCATGGGGCATGAGCTGCAGGCAGCAAGCGAGCTAAAAGGGACAGAAGGAGCCCTCAGCTGGGGTCACAGTCAGTGCTGCAGAGGAAAGCAAAGCTTCTCGGGATCCAGAGCCAATGTGGCCTGAGGGAAAGTTCCTTCTTGACCCCAGGGCTACTGATTGGCCGTGTTGAAAAGGGGCTCTGGAATGAAGGCAGCCAGTGGAAACACCGGTCGCCTTGGAGAGCCACATGCCATCCTGCCTGTTCAGCAGAGTCAGCTGCACAGGACAACCCAGGGTCTGCCAGGCCAAGTGCCAGTGGCACAATAGGTAGAGTCTGCAAGGATGCTCCAGGAAGTCCCTGATGCAAAGAGATGGAGACATGCTTCGTTGGTGTGGCTAGCTTTTAGCTGTCAGAATAAACCAAAACTCTTGTAGGGATCTTCAGAAGATCCCGCCCTTCAAAATGACAATGGCCTGCACCGAGAGAGGGGCCAGCTTCCAGTTTGATGCCGCCCTGAGCACTGAAGGGGATGAGTGGAGGGAAAGAGCCAAGAGGAAGGATGGATTTGAACAAATCCACAGGATTCCTGCCAAGCCATTGAAGCCTAAGTGCAGATGTATCCTTGGCCAAGGAAATGAGTGACTTGAGATGGCGACAAGTCAGATGTGTACAGGCGAGAAACGCAAGCCCTCTATTTAAGGAGGGTTCCGAACAATCAAGAGAGCTTTTGTCACGTGGATCACCGAGGGTTGTGTGTCTGTCTCCAGCCAGGACCGCGGTTACCGTTCTACTCAACGACAGCAGAGATTTTCTCCCCGTTTTGGACCGTTTTTGGTTTGCCCAAAAGGCTGCTTGATGCTTCTTTTTCAGTTCTCTCTCCATCGTCAACTTGATGTTTCAATGGGATGAGGAGAGCAACAGCGGGTTGCAAGGGTCACTGAGCTAAGGACCACACCATCGTGCCCGTCAACAGCGATCCAATGGGGCTGTGGAGAAGAAAAGAAATGGGAATTGAAAAGCAACCTGGCAAGAAGTTGATGCGGAGACTGGCAGGAGATGTCAGCATGTGCTCGCCTGTCCGAGTGGCGCAGGCGAGCAGCACTGAGAATAGAGAAGAAGGGCTGTCATGTCACGGGATTTAAAGCAGCCAAGCCACGTGCCGGATGTTCACAGAAGCCTCCCGTGCCAAAAGTGGGAAACTAGCAGGTAATGTGCTTCTAGAGGAGAAATGCTGGGACTGAGGTGGCCAAATGATTATAAAATCCGAGGCAAGAAAGAGGGAATGATGGCATGGCCCACGTACCCCATGTTTTCTCCTGAGGCCGTGGACTTGCAGGGGCTAAAGGCCCGCTCTGGCAGATTTGGAAGGCAGTCAAGGCAGCCAGGCCAGAGCAGTGACATCAGCGTGACATCAGCGGCCCACAAACCGCATGGGTGGCAACCTCAGTGAGCAAAGCATTGTGACCTCACATCCCTCACTGCTTATGTTTGGGCACAGACAGAGCTGGGCTCAGACCGGCTCGCGCCTGGACTCCTGGCAAGCGTGCCTGCGAGGACTGGAAGCCCGCGAGGTCCTTGGGAGCTGCTGTGGGCAAGTCTGGGTTGTGATTCCCACGCCTTTGCCTGTTTCCTTAGCCATACGTGGTTGAGGAAGCCAAGCAGTGTGAGCGGTGCTTGCGGCGGCACAGGTGAGCGGTGCAGGAAAGGACTACGGGGTGGCCGTGGGCTGGGCGATGGTGTCTGGGGAGCTGTGAGTGTGTGGTGTCCTTCTTGAGGGGCCTGGGCGCTCCTTTGAGCCGCCCATCTCCCTGGGACAGCAAGTGACCTGTTTTGCAGCGTGTCACACCAGCAGGAGGGAGCAGCTGCTGTGCCCAGCTCTGCTGCAAGCCACAAGCATGGCCACGGAGACAGACTGGAACTGCCCCATCTGCCGTGACGGTCCCGGTGAAAAGGCTTCTGTAACACCGTGCGTCCACCAGTTCTGCCTGGGCTGCATTGTGCGCTGGGTCAAGACCAAGCCATTGTGCCCCCTGTGCAGGCAGCCTATCAAGAGCATCGTTTACTCTGTTCGGTCGGAGGAAGACTTTCTGGAGATAGCTCTTCCAAGCTCCTCAGACTCATGGGCTGCTGGTCACCAGGATGAGCAGGGGGCTGCGGAGCGCATGCCCAGCACCTATGTAGCTGGCTTCCCAGCTGAGCTCTGGGCTGGCATTTTCCAGGACTGCTCAGAAATCCTGGAGCCCCTGCTGCCCTGGCTGAACCAGGAGCTTTCGCAGCTGCTCAGGACCCACTGGTGGGAGGTGGCTCTGGCACAGAGTGTGGTCGTAGCCAATTTGTGCTACTATGGGCTGAGGCAGGAGGCCTTGGTCCAGGAGCTGCAAGGCCTGCTGCAGGAGCAGACGGTGGCATTTGTGCGCCGGCTCATTGACACTGCTGCTGACAGGTGCAGTGATGAGATCCTGCGGCGGATGAACCTCCTGAACTCCCATGCTCAGGAGGAAGAGGAGCAGGAGCAGGAGGAAGAGGAGGAGGGTCCCAAAGGCATCACTGCCTCCCTCCAGGGGACTCTCACCCCCATGGTGGCCTCCTCCCACAGCCCTATGGTCTCCAATGTGGAAGCAGACACTGGAACATTGGAAGCCACGCTGCGTGAGGGGCCCAGCCGCTCTCCATCCATGCCCGTCCATGCAGAGCGGGAGCAGCCCCAGGATGAGCCTGGCGAGGCAGCAGCAGCAGCAGCAGCAGCAGCAGCAGGAGAAGGCCCCTCTGCCCAAGGCTGCAGCCGCAGCCGTCGTGCTCCTGGCCGGGACACGGACAGCGTGCCCAAGGAGCGCCGGCGCCCCACAAAGAGGAAGGCCTCTAGACCTCAGGACTCTCCCCAGCCCCCAAAAAGGCCGTCCCGCCAGCGCAAGCCCAAGCCAAGGCCCCTTGATTGTAGGAAGTAGGAGTAGATGTAGGAGTAAAGAATCAATGTTAGGAGTTGGAAATTGTTTTTAGAAGTAGGAAATAAATGGTAGAGTTAGGAAATCAATTGTAGAAGTAGGAAATAAATTGTTGTTTCTCTGACACAGTCTCAGAGTGTGGCTTTCTCGGCCTTCTCCTGTTGCCTTTTCCCTCTGCCCTCAAATGCCAATGTGGGCGGCAACTGGGAGGGGAGGGGATAGGAACATTGTAGCCACAGGGGCCCAGAGGAGCCCTGGCAGGGGCCTGTGCCCAGTGCTACAGGAAGACAAGAAGCAGCCCCCAGGCAGGCCAAGCTTGGGACCCAGCCTGGGAGTCTGGAAAGCTTCCTGCTCTCAACTGCAGGGCAGGACAGGCCATCTTCATGGGGCATGAGCTGCAGGCAGCAAGCGAGCTAAAAGGGACAGAAGGAGCCCTCAGCTGGGGTCACAGTCAGTGCTGCAGAGGAAAGCAAAGCTTCTCGGGATCCAGAGCCAATGTGGCCTGAGGGAAAGTTCCTTCTTGACCCCAGGGCTACTGATTGGCCGTGTTGAAAAGGGGCTCTGGAATGAAGGCAGCCAGTGGAAACACCGGTCGCCTTGGAGAACCACATGCCATCCTGCCTGTTCAGCAGAGTCAGCTGCACAGGACAACCCAGGGTCTGCCAGGCCAAGTGCCAGTGGCACAATAGGTAGAGTCTGCAAGGATGCTCCAGGAAGTCCCTGATGCAAAGAGATGGAGAGATGCTTCGTTGGTGTGGCTAGCTTTTAGCTGTCAGAATAAACCAAAACTCTTGTAGGGATCTTCAGAAGATCCCGCCCTTCAAAATGACAATGGCCTGCACCGAGAGAGGGGCCAGCTTCCAGTTTGATGCCGCCCTGAGCACTGAAGGGGATGAGTGGAGGGAAAGAGCCAAGAGGAAGGATGGATTTGAACAAATCCACAGGATTCCTGCCAAGCCATTGAAGCCTAAGTGCAGATGTATCCTTGGCCAAGGAAATGAGTGACTTGAGATGGCAACAAGTCAGATGTGTACAGGCAAGAAACGCAAGGCCTCTATTTAAGGAGGGTTCCGAACAATCAAGAGAGCTTTTGTCACGTGGATCACCGAGGGTTGTGTGTCTGTCTCCAGCCAGGACCGCGGTTACCGTTCTACTCAACGACAGCAGAGATTTTCTCCCCGTTTTGGACCGTTTTTGGTTTGCCCAAAAGGGTGCTTGATGCTTCTTTTTCAGTTCTCTCTCCATCGTCAACTTGATGTTTCAATGGGATGAGGAGAGCAACAGCGGGTTGCAAGGGTCACTGAGCTAAGGACCACACCATCGTGCCCGTCAACAGCGATCCAATGGGGCTGTGGAGAAGAAAAGAAATGGGAATTGAAAAGCAACCTGGCAAGAAGTTGATGCGGAGACTGGCAGGAGATGTCAGCATGTGCTCGCCTGTCCGAGTGGCGCAGGCGAGCAGCACTGAGAATAGAGAAGAAGGGCTGTCATGTCACGGGATTTAAAGCAGCCAAGCCACGTGCCGGATGTACACAGAAGCCTCCCGTGCCAAAAGTGGGAAACTAGCAGGTAATGTGCTTCTAGAGGAGAAATGCTGGGACTGAGGTGGCCAAATGATTATAAAATCCGAGGCAAGAAAGAGGGAATGATGGCATGGCCCACGTACCCCATGTTTTCTCCTGAGGCCGTGGACTTGCAGGGGCTAAAGGCCCGCTCTGGCAGATTTGGAAGGCAGTCAAGGCAGCCAGGCGAGAGCAGTGACATCAGCGTGACATCAGCAGCCCACAAACCGCATGGGTGGCAACCTCAGTGAGCAAAGCATTGTGACCTCACATCCCTCACTGCTTATGTTTGGGCACAGACAGAGCTGGGCTCAGACCGGCTCGCGCCTGCACTCCTGGCAAGCGTGCCTGCGAGGACTGGAAGCCCGCGAGGTCCTTGGGAGCTGCTGTGGGCAAGTCTGGGTTGTGATTCCCACGCCTTTGCCTGTTTCCTTAGCCATACGTGGTTGAGGAAGCCAAGCAGTGTGAGCGGTGCTTGCGGCGGCACAGGTGAGCGGTGCAGGAAAGGACTACGGGGTGGCCGTGGGCTGGGCGATGGTGTCTGGGGAGCTGTGAGTGTGTGGTGTCCTTCTTGAGGGGCCTGGGCGCTCCTTTGAGCCGCCCATCTCCCTGGGACAGCAAGTGACCTGTTTTGCAGCGTGTCACACCAGCAGGAGGGAGCAGCTGCTGTGCCCAGCTCTGCTGCAAGCCACAAGCATGGCCACGGAGACAGACTGGAACTGCCCCATCTGCCGTGACGGTCCCGGTGAAAAGGCTTCTGTAACACCGTGCGTCCACCAGTTCTGCCTGGGCTGCATTGTGCGCTGGGTCAAGACCAAGCCATTGTGCCCCCTGTGCAGGCAGCCTATCAAGAGCATCGTTTACTCTGTTCGGTCGGAGGAAGACTTTCTGGAGATAGCTCTCCCAAGCTCCTCAGACTCATGGGCTGCTGGTCACCAGGATGAGCAGGGGGCTGCGGAGCGCATGCCCAGCACCTATGTAGCTGGCTTCCCAGCTGAGCTCTGGGCTGGCATTTTCCAGGACTGCTCAGAAATCCTGGAGCCCCTGCTGCCCTGGCTGAACCAGGAGCTTTCGCAGCTGCTCAGGACCCACTGGTGGGAGGTGGCTCTGGCACAGAGTGTGGTCGTAGCCAATTTGTGCTACTATGGGCTGAGGCAGGAGGCCTTGGTCCAGGAGCTGCAAGGCCTGCTGCAGGAGCAGACGGTGGCATTTGTGCGCCGGCTCATTGACACTGCTGCTGACAGGTGCAGTGATGAGATCCTGCGGTGGATGAACCTCCTGAACTCCCATGCTCAGGAGGAAGAGGAGCAGGAGCAGGAGCAGGAGGAAGAGGAGGAGGGTCCCAAAGGCATCACTGCCTCCCTCCAGGGGACTCTCACCCCCATGGTGGCCTCCTCCCACAGCCCTATGGTCTCCAATGTGGAAGCAGACACTGGAACATTGGAAGCCACGCTGCGTGAGGGGCCCAGCCGCTCTCCATCCATGCCCGTCCATGCAGAGCGGGAGCAGCCCCATGACGAGCCGGGCGAGGCAGCAGCAGCAGCAGCAGCAGCAGCAGCAGCCGCAGCAGGAGAAGGCCCCTCTGCCCAAGGCTGCAGCCGCAGCCGTCGTGCTCCTGGCCGGGACACGGACAGCGTGCCCAAGGAGCGCCGGCGCCCCACAAAGAGGAAGGCCTCTAGACCTCAGGACTCTCCCCAGCCCCCAAAAAGGCCGTCCCGCCAGCGCAAGCCCAAGCCAAGGCCCCTTGATTGTAGGAAGTAGGAGTAGATGTAGGAGTAAAGAATCAATGTTAGGAGTTGGAAATTGTTTTTAGAAGTAGGAAATAAATGGTAGAGTTAGGAAATCAATTGTAGAAGTAGGAAATAAATTGTTGTTTCTCTGACACAGTCTCAGAGTGTGGCTTTCTCGGCCTTCTCCTGTTGCCTTTTCCCTCTGCCCTCAAATGCCAATGTGGGCGGCAACTGGGAGGGGAGGGGATAGGAACATTGTAGCCACAGGGGCCCAGAGGAGCCCTGGCAGGGGCCTGTGCCCAGTGCTACAGGAAGACAAGAAGCAGCCCCCAGGCAGGCCAAGCTTGGGACCCAGCCTGGGAGTCTGGAAAGCTTCCTGCTCTCAACTGCAGGGCAGGACAGGCCATCTTCATGGGGCATGAGCTGCAGGCAGCAAGCGAGCTAAAAGGGACAGAAGGAGCCCTCAGCTGGGGTCACAGTCAGTGCTGCAGAGGAAAGCAAAGCTTCTCGGGATCCAGAGCCAATGTGGCCTGAGGGAAAGTTCCTTCTTGACCCCAGGGCTACTGATTGGCCGTGTTGAAAAGGGGCTCTGGAATGAAGGCAGCCAGTGGAAACACCGGTCGCCTTGGAGAGCCACATGCCATCCTGCCTGTTCAGCAGAGTCAGCTGCACAGGACAACCCAGGGTCTGCCAGGCCAAGTGCCAGTGGCACAATAGGTAGAGTCTGCAAGGATGCTCCAGGAAGTCCCTGATGCAAAGAGATGGAGACATGCTTCGTTGGTGTGGCTAGCTTTTAGCTGTCAGAATAAACCAAAACTCTTGTAGGGATCTTCAGAAGATCCCGCCCTTCAAAATGACAATGGCCTGCACCGAGAGAGGGGCCAGCTTCCAGTTTGATGCCGCCCTGAGCACTGAAGGGGATGAGTGGAGGGAAAGAGCCAAGAGGAAGGATGGATTTGAACAAATCCACAGGATTCCTGCCAAGCCATTGAAGCCTAAGTGCAGATGTATCCTTGGCCAAGGAAATGAGTGACTTGAGATGGCGACAAGTCAGATGTGTACAGGCGAGAAACGCAAGCCCTCTATTTAAGGAGGGTTCCGAACAATCAAGAGAGCTTTTGTCACGTGGATCACCGAGGGTTGTGTGTCTGTCTCCAGCCAGGACCGCGGTTACCGTTCTACTCAACGACAGCAGAGATTTTCTCCCCGTTTTGGACCGTTTTTGGTTTGCCCAAAAGGGTGCTTGATGCTTCTTTTTCAGTTCTCTCTCCATCGTCAACTTGATGTTTCAATGGGATGAGGAGAGCAACAGCGGGTTGCAAGGGTCACTGAGCTAAGGACCACACCATCGTGCCCGTCAACAGCGATCCAATGGGGCTGTGGTGAAGAAAAGAAATGGGAATTGAAAAGCAACCTGGCAAGAAGTTGATGCGGAGACTGGCAGGAGATGTCAGCATGTGCTCGCCTGTCCGAGTGGCGCAGGCGAGCAGCACTGAGAATAGAGAAGAAGGGCTGTCATGTCACGGGATTTAAAGCAGCCAAGCCACGTGCCGGATGTTCACAGAAGCCTCCCGTGCCAAAAGTGGGAAACTAGCAGGTAATGTGCTTCTAGAGGAGAAATGCTGGGACTGAGGTGGCCAAATGATTATAAAATCCGAGGCAAGAAAGAGGGAATGATGGCATGGCCCACGTACCCCATGTTTTCTCCTGAGGCCGTGGACTTGCAGGGGCTAAAGGCCCGCTCTGGCAGATTTGGAAGGCAGTCAAGGCAGCCAGGCCAGAGCAGTGACATCAGCGTGACATCAGCGGCCCACAAACCGCATGGGTGGCAACCTCAGTGAGCAAAGCATTGTGACCTCACATCCCTCACTGCTTATGTTTGGGCACAGACAGAGCTGGGCTCAGACCGGCTCGCGCCTGGACTCCTGGCAAGCGTGCCTGCGAGGACTGGAAGCCCGCGAGGTCCTTGGGAGCTGCTGTGGGCAAGTCTGGGTTGTGATTCCCACGCCTTTGCCTGTTTCCTTAGCCATACGTGGTTGAGGAAGCCAAGCAGTGTGAGCGGTGCTTGCGGCGGCACAGGTGAGCGGTGCAGGAAAGGACTACGGGGTGGCCGTGGGCTGGGCGATGGTGTCTGGGGAGCTGTGAGTGTGTGGTGTCCTTCTTGAGGGGCCTGGGCGCTCCTTTGAGCCGCCCATCTCCCTGGGACAGCAAGTGACCTGTTTTGCAGCGTGTCACACCAGCAGGAGGGAGCAGCTGCTGTGCCCAGCTCTGCTGCAAGCCACAAGCATGGCCACGGAGACAGACTGGAACTGCCCCATCTGCCGTGACGGTCCCGGTGAAAAGGCTTCTGTAACACCGTGCGTCCACCAGTTCTGCCTGGGCTGCATTGTGCGCTGGGTCAAGACCAAGCCATTGTGCCCCCTGTGCAGGCAGCCTATCAAGAGCATCGTTTACTCTGTTCGGTCGGAGGAAGACTTTCTGGAGATAGCTCTTCCAAGCTCCTCAGACTCATGGGCTGCTGGTCACCAGGATGAGCAGGGGGCTGCGGAGCGCATGCCCAGCACCTATGTAGCTGGCTTCCCAGCTGAGCTCTGGGCTGGCATTTTCCAGGACTGCTCAGAAATCCTGGAGCCCCTGCTGCCCTGGCTGAACCAGGAGCTTTCGCAGCTGCTCAGGACCCACTGGTGGGAGGTGGCTCTGGCACAGAGTGTGGTCGTAGCCAATTTGTGCTACTATGGGCTGAGGCAGGAGGCCTTGGTCCAGGAGCTGCAAGGCCTGCTGCAGGAGCAGACGGTGGCATTTGTGCGCCGGCTCATTGACACTGCTGCTGACAGGTGCAGTGATGAGATCCTGCGGCGGATGAACCTCCTGAACTCCCATGCTCAGGAGGAAGAGGAGCAGGAGCAGGAGCAGGAGGAAGAGGAGGAGGGTCCCAAAGGCATCACTGCCTCCCTCCAGGGGACTCTCACCCCCATGGTGGCCTCCTCCCACAGCCCTATGGTCTCCAATGTGGAAGCAGACACTGGAACATTGGAAGCCACGCTGCGTGAGGGGCCCAGCCGCTCTCCATCCATGCCCGTCCATGCAGAGCGGGAGCAGCCCCAGGACGAGCCTGGCGAGGCAGCAGCAGCAGCAGCAGCAGCAGCAGCAGGAGAAGGCCCCTCTGCCCAAGGCTGCAGCCGCAGCCGTCGTGCTCCTGGCCGGGACACGGACAGCGTGCCCAAGGAGCGCCGGCGCCCCACAAAGAGGAAGGCCTCTAGACCTCAGGACTCTCCCCAGCCCCCAAAAAGGCCGTCCCGCCAGCGCAAGCCCAAGCCAAGGCCCCTTGATTGTAGGAAGTAGGAGTAGATGTAGGAGTAAAGAATCAATGTTAGGAGTTGGAAATTGTTTTTAGAAGTAGGAAATAAATGGTAGAGTTAGGAAATCAATTGTAGAAGTAGGAAATAAATTGTTGTTTCTCTGACACAGTCTCAGAGTGTGGCTTTCTCGGCCTTCTCCTGTTGCCTTTTCCCTCTGCCCTCAAATGCCAATGTGGGCGGCAACTGGGAGGGGAGGGGATAGGAACATTGTAGCCACAGGGGCCCAGAGGAGCCCTGGCAGGGGCCTGTGCCCAGTGCTACAGGAAGACAAGAAGCAGCCCCCAGGCAGGCCAAGCTTGGGACCCAGCCTGGGAGTCTGGAAAGCTTCCTGCTCTCAACTGCAGGGCAGGACAGGCCATCTTCATGGGGCATGAGCTGCAGGCAGCAAGCGAGCTAAAAGGGACAGAAGGAGCCCTCAGCTGGGGTCACAGTCAGTGCTGCAGAGGAAAGCAAAGCTTCTCGGGATCCAGAGCCAATGTGGCCTGAGGGAAAGTTCCTTCTTGACCCCAGGGCTACTGATTGGCCGTGTTGAAAAGGGGCTCTGGAATGAAGGCAGCCAGTGGAAACACCGGTCGCCTTGGAGAGCCACATGCCATCCTGCCTGTTCAGCAGAGTCAGCTGCACAGGACAACCCAGGGTCTGCCAGGCCAAGTGCCAGTGGCACAATAGGTAGAGTCTGCAAGGATGCTCCAGGAAGTCCCTGATGCAAAGAGATGGAGAGATGCTTCGTTGGTGTGGCTAGCTTTTAGCTGTCAGAATAAACCAAAACTCTTGTAGGGATCTTCAGAAGATCCCGCCCTTCAAAATGACAATGGCCTGCACCGAGAGAGGGGCCAGCTTCCAGTTTGATGCCGCCCTGAGCACTGAAGGGGATGAGTGGAGGGAAAGAGCCAAGAGGAAGGATGGATTTGAACAAATCCACAGGATTCCTGCCAAGCCATTGAAGCCTAAGTGCAGATGTATCCTTGGCCAAGGAAATGAGTGACTTGAGATGGCGACAAGTCAGATGTGTACAGGCGAGAAACGCAAGCCCTCTATTTAAGGAGGGTTCCGAACAATCAAGAGAGCTTTTGTCACGTGGATCACCGAGGGTTGTGTGTCTGTCTCCAGCCAGGACCGCGGTTACCGTTCTACTCAACGACAGCAGAGATTTTCTCCCCGTTTTGGACCGTTTTTGGTTTGCCCAAAAGGGTGCTTGATGCTTCTTTTTCAGTTCTCTCTCCATCGTCAACTTGATGTTTCAATGGGATGAGGAGAGCAACAGCGGGTTGCAAGGGTCACTGAGCTAAGGACCACACCATCGTGCCCGTCAACAGCGATCCAATGGGGCTGTGGTGAAGAAAAGAAATGGGAATTGAAAAGCAACCTGGCAAGAAGTTGATGCGGAGACTGGCAGGAGATGTCAGCATGTGCTCGCCTGTCCGAGTGGCGCAGGCGAGCAGCACTGAGAATAGAGAAGAAGGGCTGTCATGTCACGGGATTTAAAGCAGCCAAGCCACGTGCCGGATGTTCACAGAAGCCTCCCGTGCCAAAAGTGGGAAACTAGCAGGTAATGTGCTTCTAGAGGAGAAATGCTGGGACTGAGGTGGCCAAATGATTATAAAATCCGAGGCAAGAAAGAGGGAATGATGGCATGGCCCACGTACCCCATGTTTTCTCCTGAGGCCGTGGACTTGCAGGGGCTAAAGGCCCGCTCTGGCAGATTTGGAAGGCAGTCAAGGCAGCCAGGCCAGAGCAGTGACATCAGCGTGACATCAGCGGCCCACAAACCGCATGGGTGGCAACCTCAGTGAGCAAAGCATTGTGACCTCACATCCCTCACTGCTTATGTTTGGGCACAGACAGAGCTGGGCTCAGACCGGCTCGCGCCTGGACTCCTGGCAAGCGTGCCTGCGAGGACTGGAAGCCCGCGAGGTCCTTGGGAGCTGCTGTGGGCAAGTCTGGGTTGTGATTCCCACGCCTTTGCCTGTTTCCTTAGCCATACGTGGTTGAGGAAGCCAAGCAGTGTGAGCGGTGCTTGCGGCGGCACAGGTGAGCGGTGCAGGAAAGGACTACGGGGTGGCCGTGGGCTGGGCGATGGTGTCTGGGGAGCTGTGAGTGTGTGGTGTCCTTCTTGAGGGGCCTGGGCGCTCCTTTGAGCCGCCCATCTCCCTGGGACAGCAAGTGACCTGTTTTGCAGCGTGTCACACCAGCAGGAGGGAGCAGCTGCTGTGCCCAGCTCTGCTGCAAGCCACAAGCATGGCCACGGAGACAGACTGGAACTGCCCCATCTGCCGTGACGGTCCCGGTGAAAAGGCTTCTGTAACACCGTGCGTCCACCAGTTCTGCCTGGGCTGCATTGTGCGCTGGGTCAAGACCAAGCCATTGTGCCCCCTGTGCAGGCAGCCTATCAAGAGCATCGTTTACTCTGTTCGGTCGGAGGAAGACTTTCTGGAGATAGCTCTTCCAAGCTCCTCAGACTCATGGGCTGCTGGTCACCAGGATGAGCAGGGGGCTGCGGAGCGCATGCCCAGCACCTATGTAGCTGGCTTCCCAGCTGAGCTCTGGGCTGGCATTTTCCAGGACTGCTCAGAAATCCTGGAGCCCCTGCTGCCCTGGCTGAACCAGGAGCTTTCGCAGCTGCTCAGGACCCACTGGTGGGAGGTGGCTCTGGCACAGAGTGTGGTCGTAGCCAATTTGTGCTACTATGGGCTGAGGCAGGAGGCCTTGGTCCAGGAGCTGCAAGGCCTGCTGCAGGAGCAGACGGTGGCATTTGTGCGCCGGCTCATTGACACTGCTGCTGACAGGTGCAGTGATGAGATCCTGCGGCGGATGAACCTCCTGAACTCCCATGCTCAGGAGGAAGAGGAGCAGGAGCAGGAGCAGGAGGAAGAGGAGGAGGGTCCCAAAGGCATCACTGCCTCCCTCCAGGGGACTCTCACCCCCATGGTGGCCTCCTCCCACAGCCCTATGGTCTCCAATGTGGAAGCAGACACTGGAACATTGGAAGCCACGCTGCGTGAGGGGCCCAGCCGCTCTCCATCCATGCCCGTCCATGCAGAGCGGGAGCAGCCCCAGGACGAGCCTGGCGAGGCAGCAGCAGCAGCAGCAGCAGCAGCAGCAGGAGAAGGCCCCTCTGCCCAAGGCTGCAGCCGCAGCCGTCGTGCTCCTGGCCGGGACACGGACAGCGTGCCCAAGGAGCGCCGGCGCCCCACAAAGAGGAAGGCCTCTAGACCTCAGGACTCTCCCCAGCCCCCAAAAAGGCCGTCCCGCCAGCGCAAGCCCAAGCCAAGGCCCCTTGATTGTAGGAAGTAGGAGTAGATGTAGGAGTAAAGAATCAATGTTAGGAGTTGGAAATTGTTTTTAGAAGTAGGAAATAAATGGTAGAGTTAGGAAATCAATTGTAGAAGTAGGAAATAAATTGTTGTTTCTCTGACACAGTCTCAGAGTGTGGCTTTCTCGGCCTTCTCCTGTTGCCTTTTCCCTCTGCCCTCAAATGCCAATGTGGGCGGCAACTGGGAGGGGAGGGGATAGGAACATTGTAGCCACAGGGGCCCAGAGGAGCCCTGGCAGGGGCCTGTGCCCAGTGCTACAGGAAGACAAGAAGCAGCCCCCAGGCAGGCCAAGCTTGGGACCCAGCCTGGGAGTCTGGAAAGCTTCCTGCTCTCAACTGCAGGGCAGGACAGGCCATCTTCATGGGGCATGAGCTGCAGGCAGCAAGCGAGCTAAAAGGGACAGAAGGAGCCCTCAGCTGGGGTCACAGTCAGTGCTGCAGAGGAAAGCAAAGCTTCTCGGGATCCAGAGCCAATGTGGCCTGAGGGAAAGTTCCTTCTTGACCCCAGGGCTACTGATTGGCCGTGTTGAAAAGGGGCTCTGGAATGAAGGCAGCCAGTGGAAACACCGGTCGCCTTGGAGAGCCACATGCCATCCTGCCTGTTCAGCAGAGTCAGCTGCACAGGACAACCCAGGGTCTGCCAGGCCAAGTGCCAGTGGCACAATAGGTAGAGTCTGCAAGGATGCTCCAGGAAGTCCCTGATGCAAAGAGATGGAGAGATGCTTCGTTGGTGTGGCTAGCTTTTAGCTGTCAGAATAAACCAAAACTCTTGTAGGGATCTTCAGAAGATCCCGCCCTTCAAAATGACAATGGCCTGCACCGAGAGAGGGGCCAGCTTCCAGTTTGATGCCGCCCTGAGCACTGAAGGGGATGAGTGGAGGGAAAGAGCCAAGAGGAAGGATGGATTTGAACAAATCCACAGGATTCCTGCCAAGCCATTGAAGCCTAAGTGCAGATGTATCCTTGGCCAAGGAAATGAGTGACTTGAGATGGCGACAAGTCAGATGTGTACAGGCGAGAAACGCAAGCCCTCTATTTAAGGAGGGTTCCGAACAATCAAGAGAGCTTTTGTCACGTGGATCACCGAGGGTTGTGTGTCTGTCTCCAGCCAGGACCGCGGTTACCGTTCTACTCAACGACAGCAGAGATTTTCTCCCCGTTTTGGACCGTTTTTGGTTTGCCCAAAAGGCTGCTTGATGCTTCTTTTTCAGTTCTCTCTCCATCGTCAACTTGATGTTTCAATGGGATGAGGAGAGCAACAGCGGGTTGCAAGGGTCACTGAGCTAAGGACCACACCATCGTGCCCGTCAACAGCGATCCAATGGGGCTGTGGAGAAGAAAAGAAATGGGAATTGAAAAGCAACCTGGCAAGAAGTTGATGCGGAGACTGGCAGGAGATGTCAGCATGTGCTCGCCTGTCCGAGTGGCGCAGGCGAGCAGCACTGAGAATAGAGAAGAAGGGCTGTCATGTCACGGGATTTAAAGCAGCCAAGCCACGTGCCGGATGTTCACAGAAGCCTCCCGTGCCAAAAGTGGGAAACTAGCAGGTAATGTGCTTCTAGAGGAGAAATGCTGGGACTGAGGTGGCCAAATGATTATAAAATCCGAGGCAAGAAAGAGGGAATGATGGCATGGCCCACGTACCCCATGTTTTCTCCTGAGGCCGTGGACTTGCAGGGGCTAAAGGCCCGCTCTGGCAGATTTGGAAGGCAGTCAAGGCAGCCAGGCCAGAGCAGTGACATCAGCGTGACATCAGCGGCCCACAAACCGCATGGGTGGCAACCTCAGTGAGCAAAGCATTGTGACCTCACATCCCTCACTGCTTATGTTTGGGCACAGACAGAGCTGGGCTCAGACCGGCTCGCGCCTGGACTCCTGGCAAGCGTGCCTGCGAGGACTGGAAGCCCGCGAGGTCCTTGGGAGCTGCTGTGGGCAAGTCTGGGTTGTGATTCCCACGCCTTTGCCTGTTTCCTTAGCCATACGTGGTTGAGGAAGCCAAGCAGTGTGAGCGGTGCTTGCGGCGGCACAGGTGAGCGGTGCAGGAAAGGACTACGGGGTGGCCGTGGGCTGGGCGATGGTGTCTGGGGAGCTGTGAGTGTGTGGTGTCCTTCTTGAGGGGCCTGGGCGCTCCTTTGAGCCGCCCATCTCCCTGGGACAGCAAGTGACCTGTTTTGCAGCGTGTCACACCAGCAGGAGGGAGCAGCTGCTGTGCCCAGCTCTGCTGCAAGCCACAAGCATGGCCACGGAGACAGACTGGAACTGCCCCATCTGCCGTGACGGTCCCGGTGAAAAGGCTTCTGTAACACCGTGCGTCCACCAGTTCTGCCTGGGCTGCATTGTGCGCTGGGTCAAGACCAAGCCATTGTGCCCCCTGTGCAGGCAGCCTATCAAGAGCATCGTTTACTCTGTTCGGTCGGAGGAAGACTTTCTGGAGATAGCTCTCCCAAGCTCCTCAGACTCATGGGCTGCTGGTCACCAGGATGAGCAGGGGGCTGCGGAGCGCATGCCCAGCACCTATGTAGCTGGCTTCCCAGCTGAGCTCTGGGCTGGCATTTTCCAGGACTGCTCAGAAATCCTGGAGCCCCTGCTGCCCTGGCTGAACCAGGAGCTTTCGCAGCTGCTCAGGACCCACTGGTGGGAGGTGGCTCTGGCACAGAGTGTGGTCGTAGCCAATTTGTGCTACTATGGGCTGAGGCAGGAGGCCTTGGTCCAGGAGCTGCAAGGCCTGCTGCAGGAGCAGACGGTGGCATTTGTGCGCCGGCTCATTGACACTGCTGCTGACAGGTGCAGTGATGAGATCCTGCGGCGGATGAACCTCCTGAACTCCCATGCTCAGGAGGAAGAGGAGCAGGAGCAGGAGCAGGAGGAAGAGGAGGAGGGTCCCAAAGGCATCACTGCCTCCCTCCAGGGGACTCTCACCCCCATGGTGGCCTCCTCCCACAGCCCTATGGTCTCCAATGTGGAAGCAGACACTGGAACATTGGAAGCCACGCTGCGTGAGGGGCCCAGCCGCTCTCCATCCATGCCCGTCCATGCAGAGCGGGAGCAGCCCCAGGACGAGCCTGGCGAGGCAGCAGCAGCAGCAGCAGCAGCAGGAGAAGGCCCCTCTGCCCAAGGCTGCAGCCGCAGCCGTCGTGCTCCTGGCCGGGACACGGACAGCGTGCCCAAGGAGCGCCGGCGCCCCACAAAGAGGAAGGCCTCTAGACCTCAGGACTCTCCCCAGCCCCCAAAAAGGCCGTCCCACCAGCGCAAGCCCAAGCCAAGGCCCCTTGATTATAGGAAGTAGGAGTAGATGTAGGAGTAAAGAATCAATGTTAGGAGTTGGAAATTGTTTTTAGAAGTAGGAAATAAATGGTAGAGTTAGGAAATCAATTGTAGAAGTAGGAAATAAATTGTTGTTTCTCTGACACAGTCTCAGAGTGTGGCTTTCTCGGCCTTCTCCTGTTGCCTTTTCCCTCTGCCCTCAAATGCCAATGTGGGCGGCAACTGGGAGGGGAGGGGATAGGAACATTGTAGCCACAGGGGCCCAGAGGAGCCCTGGCAGGGGCCTGTGCCCAGTGCTACAGGAAGACAAGAAGCAGCCCCCAGGCAGGCCAAGCTTGGGACCCAGCCTGGGAGTCTGGAAAGCTTCCTGCTCTCAACTGCAGGGCAGGACAGGCCATCTTCATGGGGCATGAGCTGCAGGCAGCAAGCGAGCTAAAAGGGACAGAAGGAGCCCTCAGCTGGGGTCACAGTCAGTGCTGCAGAGGAAAGCAAAGCTTCTCGGGATCCAGAGCCAATGTGGCCTGAGGGAAAGTTCCTTCTTGACCCCAGGGCTACTGATTGGCCGTGTTGAAAAGGGGCTCTGGAATGAAGGCAGCCAGTGGAAACACCGGTCGCCTTGGAGAGCCACATGCCATCCTGCCTGTTCAGCAGAGTCAGCTGCACAGGACAACCCAGGGTCTGCCAGGCCAAGTGCCAGTGGCACAATAGGTAGAGTCTGCAAGGATGCTCCAGGAAGTCCCTGATGCAAAGAGATGGAGACATGCTTCGTTGGTGTGGCTAGCTTTTAGCTGTCAGAATAAACCAAAACTCTTGTAGGGATCTTCAGAAGATCCCGCCCTTCAAAATGACAATGGCCTGCACCGAGAGAGGGGCCAGCTTCCAGTTTGATGCCGCCCTGAGCACTGAAGGGGATGAGTGGAGGGAAAGAGCCAAGAGGAAGGATGGATTTGAACAAATCCACAGGAT